>NW_012113364.1:5519147-5526491 GCF_000951035.1 Colobus angolensis palliatus | reverse complement strand
TTTTTTCATAACATTGTTTTATAACATTCGCTTGTTATTCTTTTTTATATGGTTAGTATCTATAGTGATTCCTGATCTTGGTGCTTTGTGTTTTTGCCATATTTTCAAATCAAGTTAGCTACAGATTTATTAGTTTTATGACATTTTAATTCATTTTTCTGTCCATTTTTAAATTTGATTTTTCCTATCCTTTTTCCTTTCTTCTGTTGTTTTTCAATTTAATTTCCTCCTCTCTTTTTAGCTTTTTAAGTTAGCATCTTAAAACATTGGCTTTAAACCTTTCATCTTTTTGTAAAGTAAACATTTTAAGCTGTAATTTTCCTTGTAAGGACTGTTTTAGCTGATCTCACAAATTTCAATACATTGTGCTTTCATTTCATTTAGTTCAAAATATTTTTAAACTTCATTTCTGATTATTCTTTGACATACGCATTATGCGAAACTGTTTTTTACTTGTAAAATCTTGGGGAAATTTAAGGTATCTTCTTCTTATTGATTTCTAATTTAATTTTTAATTCCATTGTGGTCATAGAATGTTTCTGGTATGACTTGGATAACTTTAAAATCTCAAAGTGGGTGTTGTTTGTTTGTTTTTGAGATGGAGTCTCACTCTGTCGCTGGAATGCAACGGCATGATCGCGGCTCACTTGCCTCCCAGGTTCAAACCATTCTCCTGCCTCAGCCTCCCAAGTAGCTGGGACTGCAGGCATGTGCCACCACACCCGGCTAATTTTTGTATTTGTAAAATCTCAAAGTGTGTTTTTTTTTTTTTTTTTTTGACATGGAGTCTTGCTCTGTCACTCAGGCTGGAGTGCCGTGGTGCAATCCCGGCTCACTGCAACCTCCGCCTCCCGGGTTCCAGCGATTCTCCTGCCTGACCTCAAGTGATCTGCCCACCTCGGCTTCCCAGAGTGCTGGGATTACCGGCATGAGCCACCATACCTGGCCTAAAATACTAAAGTACTGAGAATTATTCTGTGGCACAAGATACAGCCTGTGTTTTATGAACATTCCTAGTGCACTTGAAAAGATTATGTTAATATGGTACTCTATAAATTCAATATGGCCAAATTTGGTAATGGTTCGCACTCTTTAAATTAAATGCAGTTCACAATACATTTAGGTTTAAATGTACCATCTTGCTATTTCTTTTTTGTTTCGTGTGTTCTTGGTTGCTTTTTCCTTTTTCATGACTTCTTTTGGTATTGATTATTTTTCAAATATTGTATTTACTCTCCTCTATTGGCTTATTTGCTATATCTCTTTGTGTTCTGGGATTTACAGTGTGCACCTTCAAATGTAACAGTCTGATATCAAATGGTATTATACTACCTCGTGGATAAATTGACTACCTTTTAATAGTATATTTCCATTTCTTTACTCCCTTTGTGCTACAGCTGTCATACATGTTTTACTTATACATGTCTTATAAATCCCATAAATGCATTGGGTAATATTTTTGTCTTAATCAGTAAACTACCTTTTAAAGAAAGTTAAAAATAATGACAAACTTTTTATTTTTATTCACATATTTTCCATTCCCAGGACTTATCATTCCTAAATTTCTGCTGTCATTTACTTCAATCTGATGGCTATAAATTCTTGAATAGAGACAGAGTGTTGCTAGGTTGCCAAGGCTGGTCTTGAACTCCCGGGCTCAAGGGATCCTCCTGCCTTGGCCTCCCAAAGGGCTAGGATTACAGGCAAGAACCCCTGTGCCTGGCCTATAAATTATTTTACTGTTTGTTTATCTGAAAAACTCTTTATTTCACCTTTATTTTTTAAAATTAAAAAATTAATTTGTATTTATTTATTTGTAGCCCAGTGCAGTGGTGCAATGGCATGATCTCCGCTCACTGCAACCTCCACCTCCCAGGTTCAAGTGATTCTCCTGCTTCAGCCTCCCAAGTAGCTGGGATTACAGGTGTCCACTACCACGCCCAGCTAATTTTTGTATTTTTAGTAGAGACAGGGTTTCACCATGTTGGTCAGGCTGGTCTTCAACTCCTGACCTCAGATGATCTACCCACCTTGGCCTCCCAAAGCACTGGGATTACAGGTGTGAGCCACCTCGTCCAGCCATCACCTTTAAATTTAGAGACTATTTTTGCTGATTAGGAAATTCTCGGTATTTTCTTTTTCTTTAAACTTTTACTTTTGTTTCGGGGTACATGCGCCAGTTTGTTATATAGGTAAATTGAGTCTCGCGGGGATTTAGTGTACAGATTATTTCATTACTCAGGTAATAAGCATAGTATCTGATAGGTAGTTTCTGATCCTCACCCTCCTCCTGCTCCACTCTCAAATAGGCCCTGGTGTCTGTTGTTCTCTTCCTTGTGTCCACGTGTACTCAATGTTTACTTCCCACTTATAAGTGAAAACATGCAGTATTTAGTTTTCTGTTCTGCATTAAATTGCTTAGGATAATGGCCTCCAGCTCTATCCCTGTTGCTGCAAAAGACATGATTGCATTCTTTTTTATGACTGTGTAGTATTCCATGGTGTGTATGTGCCACGTTTTCTTTATCCAGTCTACCATTGCTGGGTACTTATGTTCATCCCATGGCTTTACTACTGTGAATAGTGCTGTGATGAACATATGTATGCATAGGACTTTATGGTAGACCAATTCATATTCCTTTGGGTATATACCCAGTGGATTGCTGGGTAAAGTGCTTGTTCTGTTCTAAGTTCTTTGAGTAATCTCCACACTGCTTTCCACAGTGGAAGGATTCCCTTTTCAGTAAATGTTACTGGCATAACTGGCTAGCCAACGCAGAAGATTGAAACTGGACCCCTTCCTTTTAACATAGGCAAAAATCAATTCTAGATGGATTGAAGGCTTAAACATAAAACCTAAAGGGTTTATAGGCCTATAAAAACTCTTGAAGGAAACCAAGAAGATACCATTCTGGACATAGGTCTTGACAAAGATTTCATGACAAAGGTGCCAAAAGCAATGATAACCAAAACAAATATTGACACATGGGACCTAATTCAACTAAAGAGCATCTATCTGCAAAGGAAAAGAAACTAGCAAAGTAAACAGATGACAGACAGATGGGAGAAAACATTTGTAAAATATGCACCTATCAAAGGGCTAATATCCAGAATCTATAAGGTGCTTAAATTAACAAGCCAAAAGCAAACAACCCGATAACAAAGTGGGCAAAGGACATGAACAGGTAATTTTCAGAAGAAGACATATACATGGCCAATAACCATTTGAAAATATGCTCAGCATCACTAATTGTTAGAGATATGCAAATCAAAACCACAGTGACAATTCTTGGTATTTTTGTTTTTGTTTTCAATTTCAGCACATTAAAAATGTTCCATTGTCTTTTGGCTGGTATTGTTTCTTAAAAGAAGTTAGTATTACGTCTTCTCTTTGTTCTCCTGATAAAATGTTTTTTTCTTCTGGATACTTTAAGATTTTTCTCTTTATCGTGGTTTACAGCAATTTGATTATAAGATACCTTGGTGTGTACTTTTTGTATTTATCTTTCTTGCAGTAAATTGTGTCATGTGGAGCTGTATTTTAGGCTTTTATCAAATTGCGAAATATTAGCCACTATTTATTCAAATGTTTTTTTCTGTTTAACCTTCCTAACACACACACACACACAGAGGCACGTGTGTGCACAGAGTCTCTCTTTCTCTCTCTCTCTCTCTCTCGCTTTAGGTATTAAAATCAAACATATATTAGGTAACTTGATATTGTCCCACCTGCCATCAAGGATTTTAAGATTTTTTTAGCCGGCATTCTTTCTCTGCTTCAGTTTCTATTTTTTTCAAACTCACTTATTTTTCTACAATACCGAAATTATGTTAAGCCCTCAAATAGCTTTTTCACATTAAATATACATTTTTTCAGTGCTACAATTGTATTTGCTTCTTTTTTTAGATTGCATGCCTTCCTTTATTGTTCACAATTTCCTTTAAATCCTTGAAAATATTTCTAATAGCTGCTTGAAAGCCCCTTTCTGCAGATTCCATCACCATTGTTATTTTTCCTTCTGTTTCCATGGACACTGTGGGTGTTGTGTTGTTGAGTTTCTGATTTTTGTTTTTGTCCTTTGAAGAGTTTTGAAGTTTCTTTGCTAGGCATTTGATTAGTAACTTGGAAATCACTTTGATCTATTTGATGATTGCTTTTAAGCTTTGTTAGGTCGAGTCTTACAATAGCTGTTATTCTAGAGCTAGTTTTTTCCTGCTACCAGAAAGGTGCAATTCACCTATGGACTCTATTGTACCCACTGGGTGTTCAATGCATTTTCTCACTCAGGATCATCAGAACTTGCCCATTTTCCAGTTCTTTCTTACATCTAGAAATTGTTCGACTTACAATTCTTCACTAACTGCTCTCCGCCTAGCGGCATAGAATTTGTCTTCTTATGCACATCTTAGTTGTCATCTAGGAACTTAAATCCTTACGAAAAATTTCCACCTTTTTATCTGTGTAGCCTTCTCCTCTCCAGTTCTCTGCCCCCCAAAATCTAGCTACCTAAGCCTTCATGAACTCTGATCCCTCAAGTTAGTGAGACCCCTGTGTTCTGTTTGGCTTCCTTTTCCTCTGCAGTGATACGTATACCATCTCCAGGTAGAAAGCTGGGCAGTTGGAGGACACACATAATTTGTTCCTTTTCTTACATGGATCACAGCCCTGTACTATCTGTTGTCCAATTACAGAAAACACTTAATTTGTACATTTGTTTAGTTTCTAATTGTTAATGGTGGGAAGGAAACTAACTTATTATGTCGGTGCAAACGTAATTGAGGTTTTTGCCATTACTTTCTTTTTTTTTCTTTGAGACAGAATCTCGCTCTGTCGCCCAGGCTGGAGTGATCTCAGCTCACTGCAACTTTGGCCTCCAGGGTTCAAGCAGTTTTCTTGCCTCAGCCTCCCAAGTAGCTGGGATTACAGGCATCTGCCACCACTCCCGGGCCATTTTTGCATTTTTAATAGAGACAGGGTCTCACTATGTTGGCCAGGCTGGCCTCGAACTCCTGACCTCTCAAGTGATCCACCCTCCTTGGCCTTCCAAAGTGCTGGGATTATAGGCATGAGCCACCTTGCCCTACCGCCATCACTTTCAGTGGTAAAAACTGCAATTACTTTTGCAGTAACCTAGTAACATAGAAGCAGAAATGCTCCTTTTCTTTTTAGAGGGCATGTTCACTGCGTTCAGAATTTAGTGGATAGCTATTTTCTTTTAGTGCACTGAAGATGATACCAATGATTGTAAGTTGTACTGGTTTTTATTATGTTTGTCAACAAGTCATCTGTCAGGCGAATTGTTCCTTTGCAAGGTGTGTGTGTGTGTGAAGGAGAAGGGGCCTGGCTGCTTTTAATATTGTGTCTTGGCCGGGTGTGGTGGCTCATGCCTGTAATCCCAGCACTTTGGGAGGCCGAGGTGGGAGGATCATCTGAGGTCGGGAGTTCGAGACTAGCCTGACCAACATGGTGAAACTCCATTTCTACTATAAATACAAAAAATTAGCCAGACATGGTGGCGTATGCCTGTAATCCCAGCTACGCAGGAGGCTGAGGCAGGAGAATTGCTTGATGCCGGGAGGTGGAGGCTGCAGTGAGCTGAGATCACGCCACTACACTCCAGCCTGGGCACCAAGAGCGAAACTCCATCTCAAAAAAAAAGAAAAAAAAAATTGTCTTTAGGTTTTAGAAATGTAATGATGACTGCTTTCATGTGGATTTCATTGTACGTATCCTATTTGGAGTTTATAGGACTTCCTGAATCTGTGGCTTCATGTCTTTATTGGTTTTGGAAAATTCTCAGCCAGTATCTCATCCACCTCATTCTTTCTCCTCTTTCCTTTTCAGACTTGAGTTATATATTTGACGATTCACTTTGCTTTAATTCTCTTATTCTCTTTTCTCTATTGCCACCTTTTTCTTCTCCTCACACATTAGCAGGATATTTTTTACCGACCTATTTGAAGTTCACTAATCTCTTCTACTGTGTCAGGTTTCCTTTAACCACATCTATTGAGTGCATTTTATTTATTTTTTGATGGATTCCAGAATTACTACTTTATTCTGTTTTAAAAATAAACAAATTTTGGCAGGGTGCTGTGACTCACACCTGTAATCCCACACTTTGGGAGGCCAAGGCGGGTGGATCACTTGAGGTCAGGAGTTCGAGACCAGCCTGTCCAACGTGGTGAAGCCCCATCTCTACTAAAAATACAAAAAATTAGCCAGGCGTGGTGGTGTACACCTGTAACCCCAGCTACTTGGGAGGCTGAGGCAGGAGAATTGTTTGAACCTGGGAGGCAGAGGTTGCAGTGAGCCAAGACCGTGCCACTGGACTCCAGCCTGGGTGACAGAGTGAGACTTTGTCTCAAATAAATAAATAATAAATAAATTTTAACTGAATAGAGATCAAATTAAACATTATATATGGGAGAATCAGGACAGAATGTATGTGCATGGATTGGAGAAAGAAGTAAGAGTATTACATCTTCATCCTTCAGTTAGGTGTTTTAATTGGAAAAGAAAATAAATATTTTTAAAAAACCACTTATTTAGAAATATGGATATAACTATCCAAAGAGGTAACGGACTAGTTGAAAGTAGTTATCTTTGGGAAAAAGGAATGGAGGACGAGGAAAGAGAGAACACCATTTTGCACAACTGACCTTTTAGAACTGTTTGATGTTTATTTTTAAATTCTACTTCTGCATAACAAATTATCATTTGACCTTTAACAATTATGGATCACATTAATAAAAAGTAAAAGTTTGATTATTGAATTAGAAATTAAGAATAAATAGACTTTAGCTATTTAGTGGTGAATTTCTTTATCTTGTCATTCATTTTCTTAAACATCTATACAATTGTTTTAATGTCTGTTTTATATAAATCCAGCATCTGAATTTCCTATGTTTGGTTTTCCTATTGTCTGTTGTTTCTCTTTATTTTTTCTTAATTTGGTTCTTTTTCTGGACATGCCTGTTGATTTTTGATTAAATGCCACATGTTATATTTAAGAAATTATAGTGACTATACATTTGTTCTCTCTCCTCAGAGAGATTTAACTTTTTCATCTGGCAGGCATTTAGGGTACGTAAAGATCATTTCTGGCTAATCAATTATTGAGATAATTTAAGGCTGAACTTGATTCTCCAAAGGCTTTTGGTTTGCCCTTATTCTTAATGCATGTAATATTTCAAAAGCTTCAACTGAAACCCTGGGGTATTTCTGAGTGTCCCTCCTCCTAGGGAGGTTATAGACTCCCGATTTCCCAAGAATTCTCCTTCCTGCTGCTTGGTTTCTCCCTTCCCTTCCCTTCCCTTCCCTTCCCTTCCCTTCCCTTCCCT
>NW_012113364.1:5498026-5517867 GCF_000951035.1 Colobus angolensis palliatus | reverse complement strand
TATTTATATAAATAAAATACGTAAACATATATTCATCTATAAATAAATATATATATGTTTATCCCCTCAATACTGGTTCTCCAGAGTTAGTAAACAGAAAGCATTGGAATTATATTTGGTGCACATATGTGTATATGGATCCCATATACAAAGTTTTCTTTTTCAAAAGTGGCACCATACATGTTATTTTGCCATTAAGTTTTTTCACTTTACAACATATTTTTTGACATCTTTCTAATTTAGTAAATTAAATTTTTCTGGTTATTTATTGCTGCATAACAAAAATTCATCCCAAAACAAAGTTACTTAACACAAAAATGTATGACTGCCTCTTGTGGTTCTGTGGATTGGGAGTTCAGAGCGCGCATGGCGGGGGTGGCTTGTCTCTGCCCAACAGAATCTGTAGCCTCCTCTGGGAAGATGCTCACAGCAGGGGCTTGAATCGCTGTAGACAGGCCCGGAACCTCTCTTTTTCTCCCTGTCTCTCTTTTCCTCTCTGAAATCATGCCACTGCACTCAAGCCTGGACAACAGAGTGAAACTCTGTCTCTAAATAAATAAATAAATAAATAAAATTAAAAAAAAAAAAAGACCTTTCTTTATCTTTAGGCTCCTGCAAAGCTGCTGAGTGAGGCACAGTGTCTTTAAGACATGTAGAAGCCCTTTTGGGCATCCCCTTAAATATGTCTGAGGCCTTAACAAAGGATCTTACAGCCCCATTCTTGAGTCCATCTTTCCCAGAAACCAGATTTTGCTGCCCCAGATTTGAAAGGTTTTGCCTGGAGACGCCACAGTGACAAACAGTAGTCCTTTCTAACCCAGCAGAGAAACAGTAATCCTTTCTAACTCAGCAAACTCTGGTTCCTTGCTATTCCATCTCAGTTCTACTAAAAAACTGGAATAGCTTCTTCTTCAATTAACCTGTCTCTGCTTACCTTTTCTCATAGGCATCTGGAAAAATCCAGCTGGCATTTTCTATTTTTCCCCTTGGAAATCAGATCCATGAGGTCCTTAGGTATTCTTGCCATTAGTTATATTGATTTTTTTTTCTTTTTTTTTGAGACAGAATCTTGCTCTGTCACCCATGCTGGAGTGCGGTGGCTGATCACAGCTCACTGCAACCTCTGCCTCCCGGGTTCAGGCAATTCTCCTGACTCACCCTTCCGAGTAGCTGGGATTATAGGCATGCACCACCACGCCTGGCTAATTTTTTGTATTTATAGTAGAAACGGAGTTTCACCATGTTGGCCAGGCTAGTCTCTAACTCCTGACCTCAAGTGATCCACCCGTGTCGGCCTCCCACAGTGCTGGGATTACAGGCGTGAGCCACCACGCCCAGCCGACCATTGACAGGTAGCAGTTTTGCTAACTGTTCTCCTGGTACGTGACTCAGGCGTTCTTTTCTCCAGCTTCCAATAAGCACTTTCTGTGCCCTTCATGTTTCCTCCAAGAGTTTTCCAAAGGTCCTTGCAACTGTCATTAATACTCTTCGGAGGAAGTTATAGCTTTTTCCCGTTGCTCAATCCCAAAGCCAGTATTTTAAGTTTTTGTTACAGCAGCACACTCCTTCCAGATACCAAATGTTGTCCTGGTTACCGATTACTGCAAAGCAAACTACTGCAAGGTTTGTGGCAAACCCCTAGCCACACAGGAGAGAATGTGTGTTGTAAAGAATTTAGTGAGTCCTAGATTCCATACTTTGATGGAAGACCTGAACAATTTTACCCTCCAACATACATTTCTCAAATGATTTTTTTTTTCTACTTCTACCTATTTCTATTCAGAGTGCAATGAATCTTTTCATCACCCTCTACCCTTGGGTGTTTTGGGCACTTGAAGTAGATATATTTATTGGTGGTAAAATGAAAGAAGATAAGGGAAGGGGATATTTACGAGAGGATTATCACTGGTAAGGTAGCACTTGTCTCGGTGTCTGATTTGTGTAACTCTGAATCCCAAAGCTAGAGGCAGGTGGTAGAAGGAAGTTGAAATTGACTCCTCGCTGTTTCCTGGAGGGCTGTACTATTCTAGGTTAGAGAGAGAACTTATGCTAAATCCAGCTACAAATGCACGATAAGGAGAAGTCCTTCCTGTTCATTTTGTTTCATGTTGAGTTCAGCCTCCATCCCGGTAATTGGTAAAAGATTTTCTTTGGTATTTTCATAGGAAGGAGCTGACACATTTTGACCACATATATTCCAGGGCCTGTAAACCTGCAACCACCTTAACATGGAAGTCTCAAAATGGTCATAGCTGGAGAGGACCAAGAAACTGCAGAAGTCTGCCATCCAGCTTCTCTAGTTCTTTGTGTTTCTGATTTATTTATTTATTTTTTTGAGACAGAGTCTTGCTCTTTCACCCAAGCTGGAGTGCAGTGGTGTGACCAAAGTTCACTGTAATCTTGAACTCCTGGGCTCCAGGGATCCTCTGCCTCAGCCTCCTGAGTAGCTAGGACTACAGGCACATGCCATCACACCTGGCTACTTTTGCAAATCATTGTTTTTGAGAGATGGTGTCTCCCTGTGTTGCCCAGGCTGGTCTCAAACTCCCAACCTCAAGTAATCCTCCCACCTGCACCTTCCAAAGTATCTGTATTATGAGTGTGAGCTACTGCGTAGCCTTCTCTAGTTCTGAGGCTCGCTGAGCTTAAGGTCCTAAGGCAAGAGATCCTTGATTTTTTTCCCCCCAAAGTAAGGTCTTTGTTATGTGTTTGTGTTGACTATTCACTTGTAACAGCTGCCAACATTTATTGAAAGCTTACTCTATGCCTGGAGCCAGGTTAACTGAGTGAACTGCTATTTCACATAATCACATTTAATTTTCTCAACAGCCTTGTGGAATAGATAGTCTAATTATCCCCATTTTATAGATGAGGGCGATGAGATTTAGAGAGAATAAACAACTTGCCCAAATTTACACAGGCAGGAAGGGAGGGCAGAATGAGAGCTTTGGCCAGATGTTTCCTACTCTGGTTGTGTGGGAGGCCCCCACATTTTACCAGGAACTTCATGTGTGTATCTACACTTACCAAGGCATTTGTTTGTCTGTTTTTTTTTTTTTTTTTTTTTTTGAGACTGAGTCTTGCTCTGTTGCCCAGACCGGTGTGCAATGGTGGGATCTCGGCTCTCTGCAACCTCTGCCTCCCAGGTTCAAGCGATTCTCATGCCTCAGCCTTTGAAGTAGCTGGGATTACAGGCACCCACCACCATGCCTGGCTAATTTTTGTATTTTTAGTAGAGATGGGGTTTCACCATGTTGGCCAGGCTGGTCTCGAACTCCTGACCTCAAGTGATCCACCCACCTCGGCCTCCCAAAGTGCTGGGATTACAGGCTTCAGCCACCATGCTTGGCCCTACCAAGGCATTTTGGTGACCTGGTTGCCATCTAGAAAGTGACAAGATAATTGCTTACAGAGGCAACAGATTGTTAAATGATGCAGCATTCATCCAAACTAAGGGATCAAAGGGAGAGATCTTATGGAGATCCTGTCAACTCTATTCATCTGCGTGTGACACATTGTGGAAACCTTTGTAAATATAATACCTTCTGTATTAATTCGTTTTCACATTGCTGATAAAGACATACCTGAGACTGGGCAATTTACAAAAGAAAGAAATTTAATGGACTTACAGTTCCACATGGCTGGGGAGGCCTCATAATCATGGTGGAAAGCCAAAGGCACAGGCACATCTCACATGGCAGCAGACAAGAGACAGAGTGAGAGAGCCTAGTGAAAGGGGTTTCCCCTTATAAAACCATCAGAGACTTATTCACTACCACGATAACAGTATGAGAGAAACTGCCTCCATGATTCAATTATCTCCCACCAGGTCCCTCCAACGACACGTGAGTCTTACGGGAATACAATTGAAGATGTGATTTGGGAGGGGACACAGAGCCAAACCATATCACCTTCTATGCACATCTCTGAACTAGGTACATGAAACTCAGCCAGTGGCTCAAGCATGTCATAACAGGGGCTGCTCACCCGGCACAGTAAGACCAGCTATCCACATCAAGGTTTTGCAGCAGGAGAAAGGGAGGCATTTATTTGCAGGGCACCAACCAAGAGGAATCAGGCAGCTCATGCTTAAGTCCCAGCCACCCAGTTGGCTTACAGGGAAGGATTTTTAAAGGTGGGAGGCAGAGGCTACGGGCAAAGCCATAAATCAATCCATGAAAGCTTGACATTTGGTTTGACTTAAAAAAGCAGACGTCTAGGAGCAGAGGCCCACATGGGCTCACACTGGGACTAGTAATCCCAATACTTTGGAAGGTGGGGGTGGGAGGATTACTTGAGGCCAGGAGTTTGAGACCAGCCTGGGCAACATAGGGAGATCCCCTCTCTACAGATGTCATAGGTGAGTTCAAAGGTTTTCTGATTTGTGATTAGTTAAGGAGGTATAGCTTAATCTGAAAATATGGGGTGTGCAGAAAAGAATGCTCATTCTGGCCCGTAGGTGTGGCTTCCTCCAGACCGTTCAGGAAGAAATTCAGAACAAGAACCACAGTTAGAGTTTAGTCCTCAGTTCCCTCTTATTTGAGGTCTATGTGCTAGTCGATCAGTTTAATGGGGGTCCAGGTTTCTGAAAAACAACTCAAGGACATACACTAAGATGTTATGTTTAGATTCTATAGGGAATGATATGGTTTGACTGTTCCTTTTTGCCGCCCCCAAGGTTGTGCCAACAAAGTAGGAACAACAAACCTGGCTGAAGCAGGCTAGTCCTTCCTTATAGCACTCTCCTTTCCTGGGTCCCCAGCTTCTTGTCCCCTCTTGGTGGCAGAAAGACTGCTCACCAGCTCAGATGCCTCCAATTCCCAGAACCAGGGAAAGATACATGTGAAAATCCTCACACCAATCAGCAACAAAAGCAGGCAGTGATTCTCTAAGCCTCTCATCCAAACAGCTTAGCAGTCGCTTCTCCTTAACTTGTAAAAAATCTCATCTTGTAGCTCCCATAATTCCCATGTGTCATGGGAGGGATCCGGTGGCAGGTAATTGAATCACGGGCACAGGTGTCCCCCATACTGTTCTCATGATAGTGAATAAGTCTCATGAGATCTGATGGTTTTATCAATGAGAGTTCCCCTGCACAAGCTCTCTTGCTTGCTGCCATGTGAGATGTGCCTTTGCTTCATCCTTTACCTTCTGCCATGATTGTGAGGTCTCCCCAGCCATGTGGAACTGTGAGTCCATTGAACCTTTTTCCTTTGTAAATTAACCAGTCTTAGGTACGTCTTTATTAGCAGCATGAGAACAGACTGATACAGCGAACAAAAACATTCCCTGACTCTAATTTCCTTGGCTATTGTTTTAAGCTAAAATTACCTTCTTGCTTATCAAGTTGCTGGTTTACTTCTCAGGGCTAGCTAGGTGCCTGGAGTTTCTTTGAAGGAACTCAAGATTTTTCTGTGTTTTCATGCTGGGGTAGGGGAGGGGTACCCAGCAAGTCCCTGAGAATGGTGCTTGTTACATCTCAGTTCTAAGATTGCTAGGGAGCATATGATACAGCAATCCCACTGCTGAGTATATACCCCAAAGAGAAGAAATTAATATATCGAAGAGGTATCTGCATTCTGATGTTTGTTGCAGCACTGTTTACAATAGTTAAGATTTGGAAGCAACCCAGGTGTCCATCAACAGATGAATAAAGAAAATGTGGGACATATACACAATGGAGCACTATTCAGCCATAAAAAAGAATGAGATCCAGTCATTTGTAACTACATGGATGGAAGTGGAGATCATTATGTTAAGTAAAATAAGCCAGGCACAGAAAGACAGATATCACATGTTTTCACTTATTTATGGGATCTAAAAATCAAAACAATTGAGCTCATGGACAGAGAATCTATGAATGATTACCAGAGGTTGGGAAGGGTGAGGGGGGCTGGGTGGGGGTTGAGAGGGTTGGGTAGGTAGGGATGGTTAATAGGTTAAAAAAAAGAAAGAATGAATAAGACCTGTTATTCGGTAGCACAACATGGTGACTATAGTCAATAACTTGTGTATTTTATGATAACTTAAAGAGTGTAATTGGATTGTTTGTAACTCAAAGGATAAATGCTTGAGGGAATGGTACCCTGGTCTCCATGATGAGCTTATTTCACATTGCATGCCTGTATCAAAACCTCTCATGTACCCCCATAAATATGTACACCTACCATGTACCTATAAGAATAACAAATAAAAACATATTTTGAAAAGATTACTAGGGAAGTAGGGTCCATACAAGATAGTAATAATACAGGTTAGCAAATGCTAAATGCCAAAGGCGTGGCACCCACAAGTGCTTCAGGGACTCTGAAACCATGCCCAGGTGACACACACACACACACACACACACACACACACACACGACCCTGATTGTGCTGCTGGCTGGCAAAGAAAAAAAAAAAAATGCCCAAACTTCCCTGACAGTTGAACCAAACAGTGGAGAGGTGACTGCTGAACTGTTCGGATAAGAGGCTTGGAGCAGCACTGCCTGCTTTTGTTCCTGATTGGTGTGAGGATTTTTCACATGTATCTTTTCTCTGGTTCTGGGAATTGGAGGCATCTGAGCTGGTGAGCGGTCTTTCTGCCACCAAGAGGGGGCAAGAAACTGGGGACCCGAGAAAGGAGGGTGCTGTAAGGAAAGACTAGCCTGCTTCAGCCAGGTTTGTTGTTCCTTCTTTATTGGCACAATCTTGGGGTCAGCAAAAAGGAACTGGCAAGCATCTAGTCTGTCTACGGGACAGTCTGAGCCCCACCTTGCTGCTTTGATTCTTTTTTTGCTTGCCAAGACAAACCTTGGTTGCACTGTGTATTCTGTCAGCTCCTGGGAGGCAGACAGGTGGGGACTAGGAAAGGTGACTGCTGACTCCAAGCAAATGCGTTGCCCTTGAGACCCGAAGCAGGGGAGAGAGGGGTCTGTCTGGGCGGAGACTCAGCAGAGGTCAGCGCTTGGGCAGGTTGCAGACAGTCTGCGAATTTGTAGCTCACACCTGTGCCCAAGTGCCCTCTCCCTCCCATCGGATCCGTCCTATGACCTTGGAAGAAGTGGGGGCCACGCCTCATGTTCTCAGGCCCTGGAGGAGTGGGATCCCAGGTGGGTGGGCGATGCCCCGCGGCAGCCCTGCCTCCCTGGATGTCGCCAGGGGCGGTCACGCGGAATGCTGGCCCCCGCAGTTTCGGCCATCGGCCCCTCCACCTCGGCGCCCCGCCTCCCCGGTGGGCTCAGGTGTAATAGTGGCCCTAGGGTATGTGCACCTGGGATGAAGTAGTGAAGGCGGCGGGCGCTAGGGTGAGTTGTCCTGTTCCGAGGAGCAGCAGTTTGCCAGAGTTAACGTGGGCAGCCTCTTTGGGAAGGGAAGGAAGGAGCACCGTCTGCCAAGCGCCTGCTCGCCCCCCGCGTGTCTGCCTGTGTGTGCCGTGCATGTGCGTGCGTGTGTGTGTGTGTGCGCGCGAGTGTGAGTGCGCGCGCGCCGAGGCGTTCCTCAGGTTGCGCTGCCTGGAAACCGAGGGAGCCATTGGGGAGGCGGAGGGTGGGGGTGGGGACTCCCCGACCCTCGGAGGAGCCGGGGCACAGGCGGCCAAGGCGAGCCCAGAAGCCCGGCTCCTGAACGCGGGCGCCGGCAGAGCGTGGACGGTGCTGCTGGCGGCCGCAAGGCCCCGGGGTCCCGCAGGGGAGGAGCTGGGGAGGAGGCCGGAGCTGCATGGAGTTTCTAGGGCGCGCAACTCCGGCGGGGCCTCGGCCACTGGGCTCCGGGGTGCTGCGAGGCAGCCGCGCACATGGGCTGAACCCGCGCGGCCAGCGGGAGCGGGAGGGGTAGAAGAGCGCGCGGTGCAGGGGGTGCGGGGCACACGTCCCCAGACGGGAGCAGAGGACAAGGACAGGGAGGCACGCGCCCAGATCGCGCTCCGAGTCGACGAGGGGGCTCGTGCCGGTCTCGGCGCGCGCGTGGGGAGCGGCCCGGGGGCACCGAGGGAGCCGGCGGCAGCGAGGATGCCGGCGCGGGGACGCGGCTGGCGGCTGGGGGTGTGAGCGAGAGGCTGAGCGCTGCCCGCTCGTCGCCTCCATTCCGCGCCGCCCCCTCCCTGCGGGCCTCGGAGGAAGCCCCCCACGCGGTGCGGAGGCGCCTCGGCTGCCGGGCTGCGGGGCCCCGGCCCAGCGAGAGGTGAGTGCCGCCGCCGGCTCCCCAGCTCACCCGCGCGCTCCCTCTCTTCTCCTCTTCCCTCGGTCCTCGCCCCTCTCCAGGGTGTCCAAACCCCCGGGCTGTCGTGAGCCCCCGTGTTCGGAGTGGGCGGGCGATTGGCAGACAACGCCTCCCGTACCTGTTGGCTCCGGCACTGGGGCACCCACCCGGCGGGCTGGGGGCTGCCCCGGCCACCTTGCCCTCCGTGGAGCTGGCTCTGGCTGCCTGCCTGGGGGCGTGGGGCTAGGGAAGGGCCGCGGCGCACTCTGCTGTCCCGGCACTCTGCGGGCTGGAGACTGGGAACCGCTCCTGTAGCCCCCAGGAGCTAGTGGCCACCAGGCAGCGCGCCCCCGGCCGCAGGCTCCCGGGCGGTGGGGAGGGAGGGCAGGGGACCCGGAGCCGCACCGCAGCCCAGGTGGGAGCGCCCGGCGGCAACCAGGTCTCTTCGGGAAGCCGGAGTCATGGCGATCGGGGGAGGCGGGAGGCAGGGTTCTCTCCGCGTCTGGCCCCTAGGGCTGACTGCTTGCCTTCCTGGGCGCACGCTCCTCGCTGCCATCTACCCCGAGTCTAGGGGCGCCGGGGTGCAAGGGGTAACCATAGAGGCCTCTGCAGTCCCGCTGGGACCTAGTCCCTGAGCTCCAAGCAGCTGGATGGGTCTGGCGCCCAGGCAGGGGCGGGCTCCGTCTTCCCCGGACAGTCTGGGTTTACCCGGGTTCCCAGTCTCTCCGGACTAGCGCAACACGGAGTGAACTTCCCGAGACTTGGTCCGAGGGCGCCTAGGCAGCAGCAGGTAGTTCTGGGCCGCCCTCGGGGAGAGGGCCAGCGGGGGACACCCCATCCCGACGGACTGGGGATACAGAGGGTGCACCGAGCCGATCAGTTTGCGTCCTAGCCTTGGGCCACGTGCGCCCGAGCCACCACCCCACCATCGTTTCCCACTGCTCTTTTTTCTTGGACGAGGCTTGTGTGAGGAAGGCGCCTTTCTTCCATTTGGGTCGAAGCCCTTAGCTCCCGGGTGAAGCGGTGCCTGCAGTTCCCTGAGTGCCAAGACTGGGGCGCCAGCCATCCCCAGGCCCTGAGCCGGTTTTCTGCAAAAAAGGAGACTTTCTTGGGCTCAGGGAATAGCAGCTTAGCGCCGGCTGTGTGTGGCTAGGAAGTCTGTTTCGTGGTGATAATAACTACATTCTAGAGTGACCCACAGTAGCCTCTGCCACAGAGTTGGGATGACCTTCCCAGAAAGAATGGGTAGATTTCTGCGCTGCGTGTTCAGACACACGCAACATTTGTGCACATAGGAGAACTCATGAGCTCCTAGGATTTTCAGGTTCTGCTTCTTTAACTGCTGACTTTTGCTTAAAAGGGAAATTATTTTTCAATTCGGGCATCAAAGCTTTGGAAAGGAATTTAAAGCCATTTGGTGTGAAATTGTCTTGAGGCTAGAACAGGACGTGTTTTTCCTAGGAGCCTGATTCCAGCTCTTCTCCTTGGCTTGTTCGTGGTTTTATTTCATTTTTGTGGGGTGGGAGGAGGTGTTGGAAGAAGAAGAATGTGGAGTCTTGATTTTTATCTGCTACCTGTCCTGATGTCCAGGTGTCACCTCAGACCTCTCAGCCTTGTGGTTCTGTCACCACGCCCAGTTTAGGATTCATTCCTGGGCTCCAGGAACTGCATAACTTTGCTAGTTCCTCAGGCAATCAGTGGGGTCTTCTACCAAAGCCCCAAGGATGCCCTGAGCTGTGTTTCCAGAGCAGCCTGCCCTGGTGGAAGACCAGTGGAGTGGCTTTTTTTTTTTGACTTCACTGCAGACGTGTGGGTTTTTCATGGCAATAGCTGCATGGAGCTGTTTACTGAGAAGCTGTTCTACGACAGTGAAGTTGGTTACTGGGTGTATCCAAGTGGAGTAATGAAAACAAAACTCTTTGGAAATCCAATCCTCATGATATTTTATTGGAGGAGAGCTAAATCCTCTTAGAATTGTTCACCAAGATGTCACCTTTCCCTGAACTCTGAAAGCAACTATTGCCAGTAATCAGGCCTTCGACTAGGGTGCAGGATAAGGGCTTTTTGGCAAGAAAATAATTTAATTCAGCTGGTTCTGTTGAGAAAGCGATGGGGAAGACTTGACCGACACACGTGACGCTCTTTCCTTTGTAAGGGGAGGGGGGTACAAGGTGGGGGTGGATGACAACCGATCATTTTTGAATTTTACATTTATCTCCCCAGTGGGTAGCTTCTGATCCCTCCATAAATATTGGGCAGGGCAAGGATCTCATTTATACATTTCTTTTTCATAGCAACTGGCCTTGGGAGGGTCACCAGCCAAGGTGGGATATCTGTGGCAGGCCCTTGCTCCTGTTGTGGTGTGTGCAGTGGTGTCTTTTACCACATTCTTATACTGACAACCTGTGCAGTGCTCGCTAGTTGTCAGAAGGGGGCACTAGTTCTCATTACGAGAGAAATTCCGATTGATAGAACTTTGGACGTTTAAAGCCTTCGGAGACCCTCTTAATTCAGATTTCTGAGACCCTACTTGTGTGCCAGACCCTTTCACACCTTTGAGCTCATGTCATCCTCATTTTTCCTGTTTGGAAACTGCTGCGAAGGGAATTGAAATCACTTTTCCTGGGGCTGTGAAGCTTGCAGGTCAGAAGCAGCGTTACGGTTTGAGGCTAACAGGCCGGGTTTCGATCCTATGTGTGTGGCACTTTCCACACTGCTTCCTTAGGATAGGAAAAGTATTTTGGGAATCTTTGACCTGCAGTAATTTGTTTAGAGTCAGACACAGAGTGGGTGCCCTGTCTATGTTTGTTGAATGAATCTAGGTCAGCATCTCATTCTTCATTCCTGGTGAGGAAACTGAGGCACAGGAGGAGCTGTGTCTTGTGCAGTTGGTCTGGGGAGGAAGGAGAATCCCACAGCAAAGCCCTTCCCTTGTCACGTGTGCCTGTACTGGTTTGATGATTGACGATAAGCTTTTTTTTTTTTTTTTTTTTTTTTTTTTGCATATTCCCTTTCTGTACTCATGTTGGTATAGGCTGAGTGGCACCTTAGCCCGTCACTTGGGGCTTCTTCAGCTGGTGTAGTCAGAGTGTCTGAAATGTCCTTTCACGATTGAGAACCATTAGGCAGTGCAACCAGCAACAGCCTCTGATGCTTGTTAAAACAGTGTGAGTTCTGACTCCTAAGCTATGAAACCATCCTTCAAGATAGCAGAGCATTGGCAGATTTCTCAGAACGCTCAATTTGAGGATAATTCCAAATGTGGTTCGGAAGGAGGAAAAGAAAAACACCATTGTTGCATCCAACCTGGGGTTTTTCAATGTGAATTATGTTTTTAATCATTTAACATTCAACAAGCATTTATTCAGTGCCTATTATGTGGTACGGATAGATGAAGACGACACAGTGCCTGTCATCAAAAAATTCACAGATTAGTGGGGAGGGCAGACCATGTGTTAGGGTTGCACATTTGTGAGCAGAGGTGCATGGTAGCTAGGCAAGGGTGGAGGTGATGTCTGAGCTGAGTTTACAGGATGATTAAGGACATGGTTAGCTTTTCATGGGTATTCTGGTGCAGAGGAAAGGGTGGGAAGGGATGAGAGATTAGAACACATGTGGAGAATATGAGGAAGCAGCTGGTAGTTTGGAGTTCTTGGTGCTTAAAGATTGCAACAGGGAGGTACAAAAGAAGTGACCAGAATGATAGATGGGGGCCTTTGGTCATGACCAGGGACTCAGCATTTCTCCATTAGGGTGGCATGGTCAGTTTTGGCTGGAGACTTTGTGGTGAATGAATTTGGCACCAAGAAGACCAGAAACATGGATACCAGGGAGGACGCTGGCTCTGAAAGCCAGGCAAGGCTGATGAGGCCATGGTGGGGAGGATGGAGAAGATGGGATGGATTCAGCAAACAGGAGAATTGTCAGCTAGGATCCTTGGGTTGCAAGCAATAGAAACTAAGTCTGGCTAACAACGTCAACAAAGATTGCATTAGAAATATTGATGGAAACTCACAGGATTAAGAGCATCCCTAAAGAACCGGGCACGGAATAGACAGGAATTAGGCAGTCCAGGGGATCTCGGTGGCAGGAATTGACTTATGGTCTCTTCCAGTGGATGCTATGGAAGTAAATGATCACCAACCTTTAGGAGGTGGGACTCAACTCTAGAGGTGGGGCTCAATTTGGTCCAGTTGGCTGGACCAAATTGAGGACCAGCTAAAACAGGGCTGGGGGGCAAGCAGCTCTCCATAAGACACACCCACACATGCGCTGTGTCAGTTTACCATTGCCATGGCAACAACTGGAAGTTATTACCCCTTTCCATGGCAATGACCCAACCACCCAGAAGTTACCACCCTATTTCTAGAAATTTCTGCTTAAACTGTCCTTAATTTGGATATGACTAAAAATGGGTATAAATACGACTGCAGCACTGGGGTGCTACCCTGCACATACTGCCTAGGGAATAGCCCTGCTGTACAAGGAGTATCTCTGCTGCTGCTGTACACTGCTGCTTCAATAAACGTTGCTATCTCCCATTGACAATAGCAAAGACATGGAATCATCCTACATGCCCATCAATGATAAATTGGCTAAAGAAAATGTGGTACATATACACCATGGAATACTATGCAGCCATAAAAAGGAATGAGATCACGGCCTTTTCAGGGACATGGATGGAGCTGGAGGCCATTATCCTTAGCAAACACAGGAACTGAAAAATCAAATACCACATGTTCTCACTTATAAGTGGAAGCTAAGTGATGAGAACATACGGACACATGGGGACACACACACATGCACACACACAAACACACACTGGGGCCTGTTAGAGGGTGGAGGGTGCAAGGAGGGAGAGCATCAGAAAGAATAGCTGATGGATTCTAGGCTTAATACCTGGGTGATTGGATGATCTGTGCAGAAAATGACTATGGTACATACACATTTACCTATGTAACAAACCTGCACATGTACCCCTGAACTTAAGATAAAAGTTGGAAAAAAAAAAGATAAAAGTTGGAAAAAAAATGAATAAGTAAATAAATAGATATTCTGTGACTATTAGAAAAAAAAGTTGCTGTCTCACACCCCTGGCTTGCACTTGAATTCTTTCCTGGGCAAAGCCAAGAACCCTTCCAGGCTAAGCCCCAATTTTGGGCTCACCTGCCCTCCATTATTGTTATTGTATCATTCTGCTGCATTCAAGATGCTCAGAGGACATATCTGATTGGCATAATTTTGGGTTCCTATATCTAGGGGTGGGTTTCTGAAAAGTCACTGAGATTGGGACAGATTGTTTTCTTTCTTTTCTTTTCTTTTTTTTTTTTGATGGAGTCTCACTCTGTTGCCCAGGCTGCAGTACAGTGGTGCGATCTCGGCTCACTGCAACCTCTGCCTCCTGAGTAGCTGGGATTATGGGCTCCTGCCACCATGCCTGGCTAATTTTTGTATTTTTAGTAGAGATGGGGTTTCACCATATTGGCCAGGCTGGTCTCGAACTCCTGACTTCAGGTAATCTACCTGCCTCGGCCTCCCAAAGTGCTGGGATTACAGGCGTGAGCCACTGTGCCCGGCCGGGAGAGAGTGTTTTCTGAAAGGAAACTGGAATGATTCTGCTAAAAGACAGTGACTGTGATGTTGAGCTTGTCTTCCATAAGAGGGAAAATTGGCAGGACTTATTAATTGCTGGGGAAGTGGGAGAAAGGGAAGGTGTCACCATTGGGTTTCTGGTTTAGGTAACAGGGTGGAGAAGCAGAACTGAAGTCTGAACAAGACTAAATAACTGGTTTACTTTCCCACTGGCAGGGCTGTGGGCAGCTCTCCATGACCAGGTCATTGGAGAGGGTGACAATCTATTTTAAAAAGCCTCATTAAGGGACTGTGCTGCTGTGAATAAGACCTATTTAAGTAGGTTACTTTATCTCATGCACCACAAATCTGGATTCTTTGAAAATGCTTTCATTCATCCAACTAGTATGTATTGAGCATCTCTGGTTCAGGTACTGGGGAAAATGATGAATTCGTCAAACAGAGATGGTACCCTTATTGTCTATGGTGTAAGACACAATAAAAAATATAGAAATAAAATTGGAGGATATAATTGAGACAGATGCAAGGGCTACTTCAGATTGGATGGCCAACAAAGGTCTCTCTCTCTTTTTTTATTTTTTGAGATAGTCTTGCTCTGTTGCCCAGGCTGGAGTGTAGTGGTGCGATCTTGGCTCACTGCAGCCTCTGCCTCCCGCGTTCAAGTGATCTTTCTGCCTCAGTCTCCAGGGCAGCTAGGATTACAGGCATGTACCACCACGCCCAGCTAATTTTTCTATTATTATTATTATTTTTTGAGATGGAGTCTCACTGTGTCATCCAGGCTGGAGTGCAGTGGCATGATCACAACTCACTGCAACCTCCGCCTGTCAGGTTCAAGCGATTCTCCTGCCTCAGCATCCCGAGTAGCTGGGATTACAGGCACCCGCCACCACATCCAGCTAATTTTTGTATTTTTAGTAGGGACGGGGTTTCACCATGTTGACCAGTATGGTCTTGAACTCCTGACCTCAGGTGATCCGCCTGCCTCAGCCTCCCAAAGTTCTGGGATTATAGGCATAAGCCACTGCGCCTGAACTAATTTTTGTATTTTTATTTATTTATTTATTTTTTGAGATGGAGTCTTGCTCTGTCACCCAGGCTGGAGTGCAGTGGCGTGATCTCAGCTCACTGCAAGCTCCGCCTCCTGGGTTCAAGCGATTCTCCTGCTTCAGTCTCCTGAATAGCTGGAATTACAGGTGTGTGGCACCATGCCCAGCTAATTTTTGTATTTTTAGTAGAGATGGGGTCTCACCATGTTGGCCAGGCTGGTCTCAAACTCCTGACCTCAAGTGATCCACCTGCATCGGCCTCCCAAAGTGCTGGGATTACGGGCATGAGCCACTGAGCCCAACCAAGAAAGATCTCAATGATGAGCTCTATTTAGACTGACACCAGAATGACATAAAGGGATAAGGTGGGGAAATATCTGTGGAAGAACTTCCAGGGCGTGGGAACAGCCAGTGCAAAAGTCTCAAAGCAGGAATGAACTGGGCTCATTTAGAGGAGAAGGAAGGAGACTGGTGTGGCGGGAGATGAGTTCAGAGAGATGGGGGCTAGCTCATATAGGGTCATCCTGTGGAGTCTGGGTTTGATACTGAGTTCAATAGAAGTCATGGAGGGGTTTTAAACAAGTGAGTGATATGACTTAGTCTATATTTTCCAAAGATCATTCTGTCTCCAGCTGTCCATTCTGCCTGCACTACTGTGGTACAATAAAGTGAGTCTTTATCCATCAGAATGTAAAATAAAATGTAGTGTTTAGGAGTAACAGATGGAGAGAAAATGCTTTGGTGACCTTAATTTGGTGATTTCTAACGTACCAGTTAAGTGTGGCTACAAACAAAACTGCAATCATAGTATGATTTCAGTTTTGTTTAAAAACGTGGTACAGAAGAACAATGGAAATAAATGGACCAAAAATGTTAACAATGCTTGTTCAAAGCTGTTGGCATTATGAATAATTTTGTGGTTTTGCAGATGAACACACATTTCTTTTATAATCGGAAAAATATTTGTTTTAAAATGTAGACACCGGGCCGGGCGCAGTGGCTCACGCCTGTAATCCCAGCACTTTGGGAGGCCGAGATGGTTGGATCAGCTGAGGTCAGGAGTTCAAGACTAGCCTGGCCAGCCTGGCGAAACCTGTCTTTACTAAAAATATAAAAAACTAGCCAGGCGTGGTGGTGGGTGTCTGTAATCCCAGTTCCTTGGAAGGCTGAGGCAGGAGAATTGCTTGAACCCAGGAGGCGGAGGTTGCAGCGAGCTGAGATTATGCCACTGCACTCCAGCCTGGGCGACAGAGCGAGACTCTGTCTCAAAAAAAAGTAAATAAATAAAATGTAGCACTGATGATCACCAGTGCCTTGAAGAGAGTGTTGGGAGACTGTAATCTACTAAACACTTTCCCCTACCATCTTATTTTGGGAATTTTAATCTCAAAAACCCACGGTCCTGGTTGGGACAGAAGATAGGATGCTCATTGTATTAGTCTGTTCTCACACTGCTAATGAAGACATACCTGAGACTGGGTAATTTATAAAGGAAAGAAGTTTAGTACACTCACAGTACCACATGGCTGGGAGGCCTCACAATCATGGCGGAAGATGAAGGAAGAGCAAGAGGGTGTCTTCCACGACGGCAGGAAAGAGCGTGTGTAGGGGAGCTCCCATGTATAAAACCATGAAATCTCGTGAGACTTCTTCACTACCAGGAGAACAGTGTGGGGGAAACCGCCCCCATGATTCAATTATCTCCACCTGGCCCCACCCTTGACACGTGGGGATTATTGCAACTCGAGGTGAGATTTGGGTGGGGACACAGCCAAACTGTGTCACTTGTTTTGATAAAGGTGCGCAATGAGTGGCTCTGTTTTGTGCTTAAGACGTTTTTTAGTGATGAAATTAAACATTCTTTTAAAAAAAGAAATTAAAGGCTATACAGAAATGTTACAGAGAACATGGAAGGCATCTTTCTTCACTCTCATTCTCAATACCATTCACATTTCAAGTATATATATTGTTAGATTTTTTTCTATGCATTTCAAATTACATACATCTAAATTTTGTTGAATTTGGGATATTGCTGTAAGAAGTTACCTTACTTCTAAATTACTCTCCAAGTTCTTTCTCATAGAGATTGAAACCAAGATGACCTTTTTTTCCTCTTTTGAAACAAATTACTGGGAAATTTGAACACATAACTAGGAAGAACCGAACCTTGCCTTTTTAGTATTCAGAGTGTTACTGAAAGCATAATTCATACTTATAAAGAATAGAGCAATTAAATATTCATTAAAAGCTCATTTCTGAACATTTAAACATTACTGCTTTCGTATTGGATCCCAAAAGTGTGTATCACGATTAAAAATTGCTTGCACTTTTTCGTTATCAAAAGTTAGGCAACAGGAAAATTTAGAAGTGCAAATTCGACAGCTTGGCTAATTATTTTGGTGTCATATTTGTTACAACTAAGTATTATTCCTTGAAAACAGGAAAAGAAAAACATTCAATGAAGTGTTTATTTATTTATTTATTTTTGAGACAGAGTCTTGCTCTGTTGCCCAGGCTGGAGTGCAGTGGCGTGATCTTGGCTCACTGCAACCTCCGCCTGCTGGGTTCAAGTGATTCTCCTGCCTCAGCCTCCTGAGTAGCTGGGACTACAGGCACATGCTACCACACCTGACTAATTTTTGTATTTTTAGTAGAGACGGGGTTTCACCATACTGGCCAGGCTGGTCTCGAACTCCTGACCTCAAGTGATTCTCCCGCCTCAGCCTCCCAAAGTGCTGGGATTACAGGCGTGAGCCACTGCACCCAGCCTCAGTCAAGTGTTACTCAGAACCATTGATGTGTTCTGGAAGAGCTGGACATCCACATAAAGCCCAAGTCGACCTTGTGGTCTCATCCTATAGACTGGGCTTGGGGGCTTCAGTGTCAGGAATTAACTGCCACAAACTCAGTCTCAATATGACTGAATAGTGTTGGATCGGAGTCTCATTATGTGATTCAGCAGAATTACACCTTAAAAAAAGTCATTAATTAAACATATCCTTTTGTGGTGAAGAGAATGAATATGTGTTTAGAAGACATTGACTGCAAAGTAATAGAACTGTGGAATTAAAGGAGGAGAGGAATCTTGGTTAGCTCATTTACAGATGGGGAGACCCAGTCAGAGAGATTGAGTGACATGTGCGCTGTCAGAGTTCATTTCACACCCCAGATCCCTTTCCCCTACACTCAGCCGTGGCTCCGTGTTATTGGAAACCGGATTTATTTTCGTAAACCCAAGAATTAGGAAAATGCTCCGAACCTCATGAAAACCGAGAGGGTTTTTGAGCCGTTCATTCATTCTGTAAAGTGTAATCTGTTTGTATACTGATAACAGGCCTAATTACTGTGTAAACATTTTTATAGCCTGGTAAGAAAACCTCAAACATCTGTACCAAACACTGATGTGGTGTCTCAGCCTCCAACGTTCCTACTGCTGCTTCGGAAAACCCGTTGCTCTGCTTTTTAATCTGATCTGTGGTTGATGATTCATTTTATATGCATACACATAAACACATATTCCATCTCAGCAGGCAAACTATCTTAGTGCTTAGTAGGTGTCGTCTATTTTATTTCTCCCATTCTGCAGATGAAGAAACAGAGATGTAGCCAGGCCACAGAGATGTTATGCACAGGGTCACGGTTTAGTACTTGGAAACCCAGAGCTATGTAACCCACTAGCTAAAGCCTCCATCCTCTTTGTGCCTATCCAAGACAAACAACCATTGTGCAAGGACGGTCAGGATCTGAGTTTGTGAAACCACTTTCAATAGTTAAATCAAGGCCGGGCACGATGGCTCATGCCTGTAATCCCAGCACTTTGGGAGGCCCAGGCAGGCAGACCACGTGAGGCCAGGAGTTCGAGACCAGCCTGGCCAACATGGTGAAACTGTGTCTCTACTAAAAAATACAAAATTTAGCCAGGTGTGGTGGCGGGCGCCGGTAATCCCAGCCACTCAGGAGGCTGAGGCAGGAGAATCGCTTGAACCCAGGAGGTGGAGGTTGCAGTGAGCCAAGATTGTGCCACTGCATTCCAGCCTGGGTGACAGAACAAGACCCTGTCTCCCACAAAAGCCCTCCAAAAAACAGTTCAATTACATTTTTTGCCCAGATGTCAAGCGGCAGAGAGATCTCTGTGAGGTTATTGCATTTTTAAGCCTGTTTTGTGGGTTGCCATCAATCCGTTCCCTCCATGGCTCACTTGGTGGTAGCAGGTCACCAAGAGATCATCTGCCCTCAGCTCAGATGGGTGGTTTTCTTTTCCTGCTAAGACCCAAGCCTCAAGTTAGTTACCTAGGCAACTACCTGACTTGGTTCCTGCATTATTTTTATTTTATTTTATTTATTTTTGAGACAGAGTTTCACTCTTGTTTTATTTATTTATTTTTGAGACGGAGTTTCGCTCTCCTTGCCCAGGCTGGCGTGCAATGGTGTGATCTCGGCTCACTGCAACCTCTGCCTCCCGGGTTCAAGCGATTCTTGTGCCTCAGCCTCCCAAGTAGCTGGGATTACTGGTGCTTACCACCACACCCAGCTCAGTTTTGTGTTTTTAGTAGACACACGGTTTCCCCATGTTGGCCAGGCTGGTCTTGAAGTCTTGACCTCAGGTGATCCACCCACCTTGGCCTCCCAAAGTGCTGGGATTACAGGCATGAGCCACTGCACCCGGACAGCATTATTTTCATTTATTTATTCAGAGACAGAGTCTCTGTCACCTAGGCTGGAGTGCAGAGTCACAATCATGGCTCGCTGCAGCCTCAGCTTACTGGGCTCAAATGATCCTCCCACCTCAGCTTCCTGAGTAGCTGGGACCAAAGTTAGCCAACAAGGCCAGCTAATTCTTAAATTTTTTGTAGAGACAGGGTTTCACCATGTTGCTCAGGCTGGTCTCGAACTCCTGGCCTTAAGCAATCCTCCTGCCTTGGCCTCCCAAAGTGCTGGGATTATCAGTAGGAGCGACTGCACCCAGCAATCTTTAAATAAACGCTGAAATTCTCCAATTCTCGACACCCAAAGCAATAAATGC
>NW_012113364.1:5491873-5493368 GCF_000951035.1 Colobus angolensis palliatus | reverse complement strand
ACATCATTAAAGAGGAGGGAAAAAGAGAGCCAGAGCTGAAAGTGAGCTTTCCCCTAGGGAAAGCTTTTGGAGGTTACTGTGGAATAATATTAGGAGGGAAGGTAAATGCAAGAGGCAGGCGTGGTTGGGACAGTGACCCCATTGTAAATGATAACTCCAGGGATGGGATGACCCTGCTGTGGTCTTGGAAAAGGATGGTTGTCAGTGATGCTTTTTCAGGAAACAGACCTTTCTGGAGGAGGTGAAATCCCTCCAGACCTTGGATTTGAGTGCTAGAATCTGAAGCAGAGATTTTAATTCAGTGGCTCTCAAACTTTGCTGCACATTAAAATTCTCTGGGGAGGCTTTAAAAAGTTCCAGTGCTCTAATCACATCCCAGGAATCTCCTGGGGCCTGGGAGGCAGTGGTGATTCCACTGTACAGCCAACTTTGAGAAGCAGGGCTCTCGGACACCATTCTCCAAGGGATGTGCCAACCAGGGGATCTTGTTGAACTGCACTTAAAAAAACAAAACAAAACAAAAAAACCCGGAGTCTCACTCTGTCACCCAGGCTGGAGTGCAGTGGCACAGCCTCAACCTCCTGGGCTTAAGTGATCCTCCTGCCTCAGCCTCCCAAGTAGCTGGGACTATAGATGTGTGCCACGACACCCGGATAATTTTTGTGTTTTTTGTAGAGATGGGGTTTCACTATGTTTCCCAGGCTGGTCTCAAAGTCTTGGACTCAAGCAGTCCGCTCACCTCAGCCTCCCAAAGTGCCAGGATTACAGACACGAGCCACCGTGCTCAGCCTAAACTGCAAATTATGATCGTTGAGTTTGGGGAAGATATCTCTTTTCTTTCTTTTTTTCTTTTTCTATTTCTCTTTCTTTCTTTCTTTCTTTCTTTTTTTTTTTTTTGAGATGGAGTCTCACTCTGTCACCCAGGCTGGAGTGCAGTGGCGTGATCTCGCCTCACTGCAACCTCCACCTCCCAGGTTCAAGCTATTCACCTGCCTTGGCCTCCCAAGTAGCTGGGATTATAGGTGCCTGCCACCATGCCCAGCTGATTTTTAAAATCTTTTCAGTAGAGGCGGGATTTTACCATGTTGGCCAGGCTGGTCTCAAACTCCTGACCTCAGGCAATCATCCATGGAGCAGGCATTTCTAACAAGCTGCAGCTGCCACTGCTATTGGGTAGACCCCAGTGGGAATACTAAGATCCTAGTTCAGAGAAGCGTTTTCCTGACATCCTTAGCTTCGCATGAAGGGCTTCTGGAATCACTGCCTTTTCATGAGATGCCTGGCAGCATAGGTTCATCCAGGGCAGGGTTAGAGAACAAAGGACTGGGGACCCTGCCTTTCCCACCCCTCAGACCAAGACAGACTCACTGCAAAGGCTCATAGCACCCTCCGAGTCCTCTCTACAGGGTCCTTCTCAGAACCAGTTGTCAGGATGAAACTTACTTATCCTTCAAGATTTAGCACATTCTCCTGTCCCTGGTCAGGATTTTTTTTT
>NW_012113364.1:5486553-5491678 GCF_000951035.1 Colobus angolensis palliatus | reverse complement strand
TTCCCACTCCACCAGGATATTTATTTATTTAAAAAAATTTTTGATTTTTGTGGGTACATATTTATAGGGTACATGAGATATTTTGATACAGGCATGCAGTACGTAATAATGATGTCAGGGTCAGTGGGCTATCCATCCCCTCAAGCATTTATCCCTTGTGTTATGAACAATCCAGTTTTACCCTTTTAGTTATTTTTAAATTTAAAATTAAATTATTTTTGACTGTAGTTACCCTGTTATGCTAGTAAGTACTAGGTCTTATTCATTCTTTCTGTTTGTTTGTACCCATTAACCATCCCCACATCTCCCACATTCCCCCACATTCCCCCACTACCCTTCCCAGCCTCTGGAAACCATCCTTCTACTCTCTATCTCCATGAGTTCAATTGTTTTAATTTTCAGCTCCCACAAATAGGTGGGAACATGCAAAGTTTGTCTTTCTGTGCCTGGCTTATTTCACTCCTGGTGAGAATTTATGGTCAGAATTTTTAGTCAGAATTGGAGGCTTAGAGAAACGGAAAGGAACTTAGGAATTATCTACTCTAAACAAGGGATCCCCGACCCCTTGGTGGTGGATGGATACTGACTGGTCCGTGGCCTGTTAGGAACCAGGCTATACAGCCAGAGGTGAGAGGTGGGCCAGGGAGCGAACAGGAGATGAGAGGTGGGCAAGGGAGTGACGTTTCATCTGTATTTACAGCCGCTCCCCATTGTGCACATTGTCACCTGAGTTCTGCCTCCTGTCAGATCAGCGGCTGTGTTAGATTCGCATAGGAGCCCTATTGTGAGCAGCGCATGCACGGGATCTAGGTTGTGGGCTCCTTATGAGAGTCTAATGCCTCATGATCTGTCAGTGTCTCCCATTACCCCCAGATGGGACTGTCTAGTTGCAGAAAAATAAGCTCAGGACTCCCACTGATTCTACATGATGATGAGTTGTAGAATTACTTATTATGTATTACAATCTAATAATAATAGAACTAAAGTGCACGATAAATGGAATGTGCTTGAATCATCCCCAAACCATCCCCTCCTGCCCCCCGTCCATGGAAAAATTGTCTTCTTCCACGAAACTGGTCCTTGGTGCCAAAAATGTTGGGGACCGCTGGTCTAAACCACTATGTTTGGTGGTGGAGGAAGCTGGGACCCAGGGTGATTTGTTTAGAGTCACAGACCGTCAGGACAGGGCTGCTCAGGAGGACAGACGTGGCAGGGAGATGCCAAGAGAGATGACGCTTTGTGCTGTTCTTGGTACGGGAGAATCAGGAGACAGAGCTATCCAGAAACACTGCGGGTATAGTCACGTTAAAGGCACCTGTGACTCTGGCGATGTCACAGTTAGTTACACCTGTGATTTTCCGTCCCCTCCCTCCAGGCACCTCACCAACTTTAGTTAACTCCACAGAAGCTTGATGAAGTTCTTTGCTTCTGCAGTTAGAGTTGACACCTTGACAGATGTTCAACAGCTTGCTTGCAGGTGGGACGCCGATGTAGGCTGCCCCACTTCACGCAAAACAATTACGTTTACCATTTTCTCCCAAAATATTGTCTTCTGTCATTGAAACCACAGAGAACGCTTGCAACCTATAGATTTCTTGGTGTTGTGGTGAATATGTTCAGCTCGTAAGAATAGTTCATAATTGACGCTCTTAGCATTTATCAGCCAGCCGTGATGTGCTCAGCGCGTGGTGACTAATAAGTTGTATTTCATTGGATCCTTTTTGCCTGCCTTCTCAAGCGAAGTCACCTGTCTCAGCATGTCAGTGTCGACAGGGACGGTTTCCTGCCCGGCTCTTTGTGCTTTGTGAGCTGCCTTGAGATGAAGACAATAAATGCGAAACTCAAGGACTCAAACAGACGGTGCTTTTTCAGGGTGTGTGCATTTTGTCCCAGAAGATCAAGTGTTTAAATTGAATAGGTGAAGTCTTAGGGGGCACCTGAACGTGAGCATAAAGATTGAGGCAGCATAATTACAGCTAATGGTTATATAAGTGCTGCTTTCTAAGCACTTGGCATAGGTTAACTCATTTAATCCTTTCAATAACATTTTTATGGATGAGGGCACCTAACCCCAGAGAAGTTAAGTACCTGGCTGAAAGTCACACAGCTATGGACTAGTGAGGTTGGGCTCGTGACTTTAAAAGCCATGCTCTTAACCTACTAGGTTAGGCTGCCTCTGTGATTCATTTTTTTCTTTTCTTTTTTTTTTTTTTTTGAGATGGAGTCTTGCTCTGTCGCCCAGGCTAGAGTGCAGCGGTGTGATCTCGGCTCACTGCAGCCTCCGCCTCCCAGGTTCAAGCAATTCTTCTGCCTCAGGCTCCCGAGTAGCTGGGATTACAGGTGCATGCCACCATGCCTGGGTAATTTTTGTATTTTTAGTAGAGATGGGGTTTCGCCATGTTGGCCAGGCTGGTCTTGAACTCCTGACCTCAATTGATCTGGTCGCCTCAGCCTCCCAAAGTGTTGGGATTACAGGCATGAGCCACCACTTCCAGCTGCCTCTGTAATTCTGATTGCTGAAGTTGTCGTACAAGTGTCTGCAGAGTACTTCTTTGTTTATGTCGTCCTAGGTCTCAGGACCATGGCACTTCGCTGATTCCATCCTGAAACTCGTTACCTCATTCTTGCTTCCCCAATAAGAGCCACTCCTGGAGCATGTGCACCTGGGGAACAGATAGAGCTCCCCAAGTCCTCCCGCACTTCAGGCTCGACTCACTGGCTTGGATTTCCTGGGACTACCCTTGCCTGAATGGTACTGGATTGCTCTACCCCTTTGCAAGGTCGTAGGCTGGGGTCTAGGCCTTGCTTGCTGCCCTGGTCAGCAGCTTGACTTGATCTTGGCCCTCCCTCTCTTTCTGCTTGCCTGGTATTACAGCCTGATTTTTAGAGGACCACAGTCCACTCTTTGTTTTTTTAATGAGATGGAGTCTCGCTGTGTCCTCTCTATCCATTGCCCAGGCTGGAGTGCAATGGTGCGATCTCAGCTCGCTGCAACCTCTGCCTCCTGGGTTCAAGTGATTCTCCTGTCTCACACCCAGCTAATTTGTTTTTGTATTTTTAGTAGAGTCTGGGTTTCACCATGTTGGCCAGGCTGTGCCTAGTAGTGAAGTCTGAGCTGTTAGTGTAACTATCACCTGAATAGTGTACATTGTATCCATTAAGTAATTTCTCATCTCTCATCCCCTCCCACCCTCCTACCTTTCTGAGTCCCAATGTCTATGTTCCCACTCTCTATGTCCGTGTGTACACGTTATTTAGCTCCCAAGGCCCACCCGCCTTGCCTTCAGTGGACACCTCACCCCAGCCTGACCACAGCCTCTGTGTTCTTATAAAAATTAAAAAATATATGTATTTGTTAACATAGTATATTGCACGTAGCTTGGAAACCAAATAGTTTTCTGACTTATTCGCTTAAAGATAATGGGCTCCTGCTCCATCTCTGGTGCTGCTGCATTCTTTTTCATGGTTAATTAGTATTCCATTGTGTAGACGTGTATATGATATGGTTTGCTCTGTCCCCACCCAGATCTCATCTTGAATTCCCACATGTTGAGGGATGGACCCAGTGGGAGGTAATTGAATCATGAGGGCAATTGACTCTTTCCCATGCTGTTCTCATGATAGTGAATAAGTCTCACGAGATGTCCTGGTTTTAAAAGAGGGAGTTTCCCTGAACAAGCTCTCTCTGCCTGCCGCCATTCACGTAAGATGTGACTTGCTCCTTCTTGCCCACAGCCATAATTGTGAGGCCTCCCTAGCCATGTGGAACTGTGAGTCCATTGCTTGGCTCACTGCAACCTCCACCTCCTGGGTTCAAGCAATTCTCCTGCCTCAGGCTCCCGAGTAGCTGGGATTACAGGTGCATGTCACCATGCCTGGGAAATTTTTGTATTTTTAGTAGAGATGGGGTTTTGCCATGTTGGCCAGGCTGGTCTTGAACTCCTGACCTCTTTCTTTTGTAAATTGTACAGTCTCAGGTATGTATTTATCAGCAATGTGAAAATGAAGTAATAGAGTCTACATATGTCTATACCACATTTTCTTTATCCAGTCCTCCACTGATGGACACTTAAGTTGATTCTTTATCTTTGCTATTGTGAATAGCTCTTGGATAAACATATGGGTGCAGATCTCTTTTTGATAAAATGATTTCTTTTCTTTTTGGTAGATACCCAGTAGTGGGATTGCTAGATCAAATGTAGTTCTATTTTCAGTTCTTTGAGAAATCTCCATATAGTTTTCTATAGAGGTTGTACTAATTTACATTCCCACCAATAGTGTATAAACATTCCTTTTCTCCAATCCTTGCCAACATCTGTTTCTTTTTTTTCTTTTGACTTTTTAATAGTAGCTATTCTGACATATGCCTGGAGTCACAGCTACTCCAGAGGCTGAGGTGGAGGGATTACTTGAGCCCAAAAGTTTGAGACCAGTCTGGGCAACATAGCGAGACCCTGTCTCCACAATAAATAAACAAATAAATAAAAAATAAAACTAGCTAAGCATGGTGTTGCATGCATATAGTTCCAGCTACTCAGGAGACTGAGGCAGGAGGAGTGTTTGAACCCAGGAGTTTGAGGCTGCAGTGAGCTATGATCACACCACTGCACTCCAGCCTGGGTAATAGAGCAAGACACTGTCTCAAAGGAAAAATGAAGTTTAATTGGAGGATTAACTATATAGTGGAGAGCTAGCTGTACATTTGGCCCTCCATTATCATAACTCCTAGACACCAATGTGGAAAGAATAAGCTTGTATTTGTTTGGAAGGTGGTTCTCCCTGCAAGGAATCCTGGTCTTCCTGTCCCTTGCTCTGTGATTTTTTTGCTGCAGTGTAAGAGGGAGATAATAGTTGAGACACTAATGGAGAGGTTGGTACTAGGACAAGAATGGAAGTGTGTTAAATAAGCGACGCCTTTCAGTCCCTCGAATTCTTCGGAGAATTAGCAGAAGAGAAAATAACGTAACATCAAGGTGTTTCTTAAAGGGGCCCTTTAAGAATATCTGAACAGATGTATAAGACTTGAGAAGGAATCTAGAACTAGAAATACCATTTGACCCAGCCATCCCATTACTGGGTATATACCCAAAGGATTATAAATCATGCTGCTATAAAGACACATGCA
>NW_012113364.1:5477005-5482548 GCF_000951035.1 Colobus angolensis palliatus | reverse complement strand
CCCATGTTATACCTATAAGCCGTGTGCCCCAGGACAGACAGCGCTGTGCCCTGTCTGAGAGTCCCCTGTGGCTCTCAGGATCTGAAGCCTGTTTGGCTCATTCCTGGTGTAGACCCACAATAGGAACAGAATTTGTTACACCCTGTGGTTACCATTCCCTCCTCTTTGTGCCTTCCACATCTCCTTTGAAATCTTTCTTCCCTGCCTCTGTTTCCTTGTGGTTTACAGGAGAGTATCTCCCTTACCTCTCCATTCTTTATTCTTATTTTAGCAGTGTTTGGGGAAAGAGAGGGGAAAATGAATGAGTTCAGTTTGCCAATTATTAGCCTATAGTCCCATCATTAAATTTTCTAATCCAGGCCAGGCACAGTGCCTCACACATGTAATCCCAGCACTTTAGGAGGCCAAGGTGGGAGGATCACTTAAGCCCAGGAGTTTGAGACCAGCCTGGGCAACACAGTGAGACCCCATCTCTACAAAAAATACAAAAAAATGAGCCAGGCATGGTGGTGTGCACTAGTAGTCCCAGCTACTCCGGAGGCTGAGTTGGGAGCTGTCGCTTGAGCCCAGGAGCCATAGGTTTTAGTGAGCTGGGATTGTATCACTCCAATTCAGCCCGGGTGACATAGTGATACTCTATCTCAAAGAATTTTTTTTCTTAATACAACTAGTATTCATTTGGCTATGGTAGGATATAGGGATATAACTTTACTGTTATTTTTTTCCAAATGTTTTTTGTTTTTCCCAGTAGTGCTTACTAAATAATCCATCCACTGATTTAGAAATGCCATTTTTGTTATGTGCCGAATTACCTTACTCATCTGGGTTGACCTCTTAATCTTGTTTCTTCTCCATTCTCCCATCCATTCTTTTTCCAGTGCCACCCTGGTTTAATTTTAGTAACTTTAAAGTTTATGGTTGGCCGGGTGCAGTGGCTTGTGCCTGTAATCCCAGCACTTTGGGAGTCCAAGGTGGGCCATCACCTGAGGTCAGGAGTTCGACACCAACCTGGCCAACATGGTGAAACCCTGTGTCTACTAAAAACACAAAAATTAGCTGGGTGTGGTGGCGCATGCCCGTAGTCCCAGGTACTTGGGAGGCTGAGGCAGGGGAATCATTAGAATCTGGGAGGTGGAGGTTGCAGAGCCGAGATTACACCACTGCACTCCAGTCTGGGAGACAGAATGAGACTGTATCTCAAAAAAAAAAAAAAAAAAATTATGATAGGGCAAATGTTCCCTTATTCTGTCTTCTATTTTAAAATTATCCATATTTTTTTCAATAGGAAAATAATCATGATCTTCATGGTCACTATTTTTCCAGTTGTCCCAAATCTTTCAACTTGTCATAACTTTGTTTTCCTTTTAAATGATGCCATTGTCCTTCTTTCTTTGACTTACTTGTCCTTTCAGAATTTTCTAAACCTGAGGTGTCTTTTCCAAAGTTACATTTTGAATTTGCAAAAGAAAAAGTATCTCCTAGCACGAGGATCTCTTGGTATACATGGCTCACTTGCAACCCAATTTTCTGTCCCCTCAACTGCAAAGTGGCACAGCGCTGTCTGTCCTGGAGCACACGGCTTATAGGTGTAACATGGGGTGAACAACAAAATCCAAAATATTACAGGGAAGTGACTTGCTTTTTTTTTTTTTTTGATGAAGTCTCACTCTGTTGTCTACGCTGGATTGCAATGGCATGATCTCGACTCACTGCAATCTCTGCCTGCTGGGTTCAAGTGATTCTCCTGCCCCAGCCTCCTGAGTTGCTGGGATTACAGATATGCACCACCACACCCTACTAATTTTTGTGTTTTTAGTAGAGATGGGGTTTCACCATGTTGGCTGGGCTGGTCTTGAACTCCTGACCTCAAGTGATACTCTGGCCTCAGCCTCCCAAAGTGCTGGGATTACAGGTGTGAGCCACTGAGCCCAGCATGGAAGTGACTTGTTGAAACCAGAATGCTTCTTGTAGTCTAGGGCAGGTGGCTTTAGCAATGTCCAGAAATATCGACAGTATCCCCTGGGGACATGAATCTTACACAGCTGGAAATGGCGCCTGTGGCAGGTTGCTTCTGCCGCTGGGTCTTGGAAGCCACTGTTGTTTTCCTCTTCCTTCTTTCCTATCACTTTTCTATGCTCATTTCTTGGATCTTTCATGTTTCTTTGGATCATTCCTATTTTTCTTCAAAGTCTGAGCCTTGCTATGGCATTCAAACCCTTCACAGATCACTTTACTCTGCTTGAAATACAGGTAATGGCCAGGTGCGATGGTGGCTCATGGCTGTAATCTCAGCACTTTGGGAGGCTGAGGCAGGAGGATCGCTTGAGCTCAGGAGTTTGATACAAAACCCCATCTCTAAAAAAAAAAAAAACTTAGCCATGTGTGGTGGCATGTGCCTGTAGTCCCAGCTAATTGGGAGGCTGAGGTGGGAAGATTGCTTGAGCCTGGGAGGTCAAGGCTGCAGTGAGTTGAGATTGAGTCACTGGACTCTAGCCTGGGCAACAGAGTGAGACCTTGTCTCAAAAAAAAAAGGAAAAAAAAAAGAAATACAGTTGATTCTTTGACAGTGCAAACTTGGAGTATTGACCCTCTGCACAGTAAAAAATTCGCATAACTTTTGACTCCCCCCAAAACTTAACTACTAATAGCCTCCTGATGACTGGAAGCCTTACCAATAATATAAACAGGTAATTAACACATATTTTGTATATTTTATATATTATGTATTGTGTTCTCACAGTAAAGTAAATGAAATGTTATTAGTAAAAGAAAATATTATTAGGGAAACCATATAGAAGAGAAAATCTATTTATTACTATTCATTAAATGGAATTGGGTCATCATAGAGGTCTTCATCCTCATCATATTTGCATGCAGTAGACTGAAGACGAGGAGGAAGAGGAGGAGGAGAGGTTGGTTTTGTTCCCCAAGGGGTGGCAGAGTCGGAAGAGGGGGAGGAGGTGGGAGGGGAGGCAGGATAGAAAGGCACACTTGGTGTAACTTTTGAAAAAAATCCATGCATAAGCAGACCCGTGCCGTTCAATGTCATGTTTAAGGATCCACTGTATATATACATTTTCTCCTTTTTTTTTTGAGATGGAGTCTTGTTCTGTCGCCAGGCTGGAGTGCAGTGGGGTGATCTCGGCTAACTGCAACCTCCACCTCCCGGGTTCAAGCGATTCTCCTGCCTCAGCCTCCCAAGTTGCTGGGATTACAGATGCCCACCACCATGCCCTACTAATTTTGTATATTTAGTAGAGTTATTTCACCATGTTGGCCAGGCTGGTCGCAAACTCCTGGCCTCAGGTGATCCACTCATCTCAGCCTCCCAAAGTGCTGGAATTATGGGGATGAGCCACCATGCCTGGCCTGCTCTTGCGTTTTGATGTAGATGTCACCAGGTGCATCAGATGTCCACTGCCACACCATGCCAGCACGTGGCTGAGAGCTGGCACTACCCAAGGTGTTGTCTAAATGGCACTACGGTGATGTCAATATTATAACCATGGAAGCCAAGATTCCTTTTGTTCTGCCCTTTGGTTCTTGCCTCTGTGATAAGTATCTTCTGGATCATTTCGATTAACCCTCACAATGGCTCGATGAGGTAGATACCTTACAACTCCCATTTGATCCGAGGCAAAACCAAGACGGACAAGCATTGCACTGTCTAGGGTTTTGCAGAGCCAGAACTGGGTCAGGGGGCTGTTTGGCTTGAAAACCAGGCAAATCTACTAGGCTGCCTCTCTTTGTGTATCTAGAGACCTAAGGGTTGCAGAAAGCCTCCTTCCTGAGCAAGTCCATGAGCAGGACGTTATAACAGTCAGCTAGTAGCCATGAGTAGTCAGAGACTGAAGACATGGAGAGCAGCATGGGAGCATCCCTGGGGGATGCTGGCAGACTGATGTGACAGGGCGCAGTGCTTAGGGAAGAGAGTGCTGGCAGGAGCCTCTTGGAGGGCATCGGAGTTTGTCCAGGCTTGCCCCTGGACCTGGATAGCCTTGAAGCGGGAAGCACAGGTAAAGTGTTTCATTCAAAGTCAGCAAATCTCCCTGGACCTGGTGATGAAGGAAGGTCATCTCAGGAGAGAGTAGAGAGAAGATGACTAAATGAGGTTGGCTTTTGGACCTTTTTGGCTTGGAGCAGAGTGTGGGAAGCGGTCCAGTGCTGTCTTTCTTGGCCGGCTGTGGGACAGGAGACAACAGTGCACAGTGGGGGACCTTGCGCTTGTGCTTGTTTTGCCTCTCCCTGCCCTTCCCTGCTTGCCACTTCTGATTCATCAGCTTCCCTCCCATGCCCTCTGCCAAGGGCTCTTGAAGGTGGCTTCCCTCCCTTGGTCATGCACGCTGCCATTCCTTGAGTCCCTTGTAACCCATGCGAGCCCCCCTCCCCTATTCTTTTCTGTGGCACCTTTGACACCTGCTAGGGCTGTGTTTCCGGGCCACAGGACCTTGCATGGGACATCAGAAGAGAGGGATCCCTTCCCGAGTTCCTTGGGACCCTTTTGAGTCCCTTCTTGGGTGCCAGTGGATTTATTTGCACACAGACTGATGTGTATGTTTCAAAGAGTGGTGGTCCTGCTTCGGAATGTGACTTCAGAAGGATGAATAGGACGGGCGTGGATTTCTAGGATAAATGAATGCCTTTAGTTGTGTCTTCTCCATCTGGCTCAGGATGAGTTCTGAATAGTCTTCCACCCATAGAGCCTCCCTCCAGGTTCCTGGCTTACGTGAGAAAATGAAAAAAGCAGGCTATAGATGTTGTGCAAGCTGTTGCCTCTGGAGCTAAACTGCCTGGTCTACCACTTACTAACTCTGCAGTTTTGAACCAGTTATTTAATTGGCCTGTGCTCCATTTCCCCATCTCTAAAATGGGGATAAGGTCTAACTGAGACATTACTTAACATTGCCTAGAATTGCCTAGCACATAGTGAGCCCTCTAGAAATGTTTACTATTTTCATGCATGAGGTAGTTGCATGAAATTTCATGCAAAAGTTTCCTTTGGTACTTGCATACATGCCAGATGGGAATGATCCCCAGGGAAGCTTCTAGAATCGTTGTGACTCCATGAAAGTTCTTCACCCAAGTTTTTATTTTTCTGCCCCCACCAACTTCAAGGTTGTGTTTTGTTCCAGGAAGGAACAAAGAGGAGGGTCCCAACTGACAGGAGAAGCAAAAGGCAGAGACAAAAAAAAAAAAAAAAAAATGAACACAACCTAACCCAAGAGGGCGAGTTCACCAGAAGGACATGGGAGGATGGTAACTCTAGGGGACTGATCATTTTATGTCATCTGCAATGTTTTCATTGCAGTTCTCAGGGGAACAGGATCCCTCATATCATTCATTCCTTCTTTCATTCGTGCATTCAGCAAACATTTTCAAATATTCCTTCTATATCTGACATTGGGCTTGACACTGGGAGGGCATTGCATCCAAGCAGCTCGAGGTTTGGTGGTACCTTGTGGATTTCCTCTTTCTTCCCTCTTTCTTTCTTCCTTCCTTCCTTTCTTCCTTCCTTCCTTCCTTCCTTCCTTCCTTCCTTCCTT
>NW_012113364.1:5475092-5476955 GCF_000951035.1 Colobus angolensis palliatus | reverse complement strand
TCCTTCCTTTCTTCCTTCCTTCCTTCCTTCCTTCCTTCCTTCCTTCCTTTGTTCCTTCCTTCCTTCCTTCTTTCCTTCCTTCCTTCCTTCTTTCCTTCCTTCCTTCCTTCTTTCCTTCCTTTCTCTCTCTCTCTCTCCCCCTCCCTCCCTCTCTCCCTCCCTCCCTCCCTCTTCCTCCTCCTCTTTTCTTTTCTTTATCTCTGAGACAGAATCTCACTCTGTGGCCCAGGCTGGAGTGCAGTGGTATGATCTCAGCCCACTACAACCTCCTCCTCCCTGGTTCAAATGATCTTTCTGCATTACAGGTATGCACCACCATGCCTGGCTAATTTTTGTATTTTTAGTAGAGATGGGGTTTTGCCATGTTGGCCAGGATGGCCTCAAACTCCTGACCTCAAGCGATCCACCTGCCTTGGCCTCCCAAAGCCCTGGGATTACAGGTGTGAGCCACTGCACCCAGCCTTACTTTGTGGATTTCTGTCGTTTTATTATACATCTTGAGCAAAGACAAGCTCTGATTTCTTGTAGCAGATTTCTGTCCATCACTTTGTCTTTGTGAAGGTTAGTGAGTGAGAGGACTCACAAAATGTCCTTCTGGTGACCTCACCTTCTTGGGTTAGGTTGTGTTCATTTTTTTTGTATCTGCCTTTTGCTTCTCCTGTCAGCTGGGACCCTCCTCTTGCCAGCAAATGTCCTGAGGCAACAGCGTCTTTCATTCATTGTCCTTTGCCAGGCTGTTGGGACGATCTTGTGTCCCACTGGTGACATCCCTGTTGCCGGCTGCTGTCTGCAGGACACTAGCGTCTGGGTCTGCATTGGGAAGTCTGTGCTCAGCATCAGCTCCCCATGGCACCTGCACCAGAGGCTCAGCCAGGAGGTTGCTTCTAGTCCCCACTCTGTTCTCTTTGAATATGCCTAGTCCTCAGGCAGTTACGTTGCCCAGATAATATCATATCACAGCTATTCTGCAAGCTTTGCGAGGACACAGGTTGTGACTTCTGCTGTGATACCATCCAGGGATCACAGCCCATTAGATGCATTAAATGCCCACCGCACGAGCGACCGAATGAATGAACTGACCTCTCTTGCGGCCAGACGGGCTTCAGCCTTTGTAGGGCATGCCCTCGGTTTTGTGGCAGAATGAGAAGAAACCTCAGGAAAAAGTAATGCAATCTTTGTCCTCAGTGCTGTAGTCTTATTTCCAAACATTCTCATGCTGTCAACTCAAAAATAACAAGTAAGTTTCAAACTGCTTTCCACCTGAATGATGGATTGAATGAATCTAATTTACATGCTATTCATTTTATGTTAATTGGCCAAAATTAAGCTAATCTCCAGAGGTCCTGTACCTTTCTGCATGAATCTCTTAAAAGCTTCTTCTGCTGAGATAGGGCTAATTTGAGTTTAAAAAAAAATTACAAAGAGCAAAAACCAAAAACAGAAGCCTGGCTAGGGCCCCTGCTTGACTTTGGCTGTCTTCAATCATATTTGCTGTCAACCTGGTTAGTGCTGTCGACTGAACTGTGTCCCCCAACCCCAAATTCACATTTTGAAGCTCTTCCTCTCCTCTGTGTGATGCTATCTGGAGATGGGGTTTTGGGAGTGTCAACGAAAAGAGTCAGACTCTGTAAAATACCTGAAGAGATTTATTCTGAGCCAATTGGAGTGACCATGGCCTGAGACACAGCCCTCAGGAGGTCCTGAGAACAGGTGCCCACAGCAGTTGGGGCACAGCTTAGTTTTATTCATTTTAGGGAGGGATGAGACATCAATCAAATACATTTAAGAAATACAATAGTTTGGTCCAGAAAGACGGGATAACTCAAAGTGGGGGCTTCCAGGCTCTAGGTAAATTTAAACTTT
>NW_012113364.1:5469714-5474762 GCF_000951035.1 Colobus angolensis palliatus | reverse complement strand
TTCCTTCCTTCCTTCCTTCTTTCCTTCCTTCCTTCCTTCCTTCCTTCCTTCCTTCCTTCCTTCCTTCCTTCCTTTTCTTTCTTTCTTTCTTTTAGAGCAGGAGTGAAAGTTTATTTAAAAGCTTTAGAACATTAGGGAAAGAAAAGAAGGAAGGTACAGATGGGAAGGCCAGGTGGGCAACTGGAGAAACCAGGTACACCATAAATTTAAACATCTTCTGATTGGCAGTTGGTTGAGTTTGTCCTAAAGACCTGGGATCCATAGAAAGGAAATGTTTAGGTTAAGATAAAAGACTGTGGAGACCAAGGTTCTTCTGAAGTCTTATAGTGGCTGCCCTTAGAGACAGATAGATGACAATTGCTTTCTATTTAGACCTTTAAAAAAGTGCTAGACTCTTATTTAATCTCTTCAGGATTGAGAGGGCCTGGAAGAAAAAGATCTAGCTATGTGAATAGACATTCTTTACAGGTGCACATTTTCCCCACAAAGGACAGCTTTGCAGGACCATTTCAAAATACGGCAAAGAAACATGTTTTGGGATAAAGTTTTTTGATTTTCTTCCTTGTCTTGTAATGTTATGCCAGCGTCAGGTTGGAAAGTAAGTCATGATATACAAGGTTAAATAAAACCCATCTGATGAGTATTTATGGTTTGTAGGGCATGATTCCCTAGACCCCTTAGATAGAAATTTGGGCAAGGTAACTTTAGTCCTCAGGCGGTAATTAGGTTTAGATGATGTCATGAGGGTGGGGCCCTCGTGGTGGAATTTAGTGCCCTTACAAATAGAGATACCAGAGAGCTTGCTCTCTCTCCCTTTCTGTCTCTCCCCTGCCATGTGAGGACACAGCAAGAAGGTGGCTGTTTATAAGCCAGAAAGAGAGCCCTCATTAGAACCTGACCACGTTGACCGCTTGATCTTAGACTTCCAGCCTTCAGGCTATGAGAAAATTAATTTCTGTTGTTTAAGCCACACAGTCTGTAGTCTTTTGTTATGGTAACCTGAGCAAACTAAGCTACTGAAGTCTTAAAAGTGCTGTTCTAGAGAACTGTCAACCATCAATGTTGGGTACATTGTGCAGTTATTTCCTGTAGATCGAATAATCCCTGACCTCTCACTGCCTTGGGAGAGGCCTCAGCCAACAGGATTCTCCCAAACTTTGCAAAAAGCTCTCTAAAGCTCTCAGTTTGATACAGGTGTCTGAGCAGCTAGAAATGTGTGGTGGACTTAGCAGGCCACTTTACATGGGGATCTTGAAGGACGTTACATAGAAATTCATCACAATTAAGTCCCTCCATATTCAACTTATTAATTAAAAGAGATCAAAACAGCCTTAAGGAGGAGCCTTAACAAGCAGTGGAACTTTTTGTGTAATTACTTTCGGAAAGAAAAACTCGAAATCATCTGCCAAAAGCATTCCTGTTGGCAGACTAGCGCCAGCATCTTTGTGAGGCTGGTGTAGAATTTCTTCGAGCAGGAGCGTTCATCTAATTACCTGAAGGTTTGCAAGTCTCGGCAATTCTCTGGGGGCCAGTCCCAATCAAAATCAAAATTGGGATGGGAGGCACATGTCTGTCCTGGCTGACACAGCCAGTTGTTAACACGGGCCCTTAAAGGGCTCCGGGCCAGGCTTTCTCTCTTTGGAGGCCTGAGCTGCAGACAGCAGCTCACATGCGAGGTTGCAGGTCACTCCAGCCATGGCCATGAGACAGCCTTGGTCTTGTCTGAGGGCTTCCTGGGGCCTTACTCCCACGTGGAGGAAATTCCAGCCAGGGTCTTTCATTTGTAAAATCATTTTAATTTCTCTCTAGCTGTAAAAAGGAAATAGACCCATGGTATCAAGTGTGGAGAGTTTAAACAACTAAGTATACAATAACAGTAAATTCATCACTCAGAAATAACTAGTATTTACATTTCAGTTTATATCCTTTGAAGAACTTTATATATCTATATAAATATACATGTATGTGGCTAGGTAGGCCAGGTAATTATATATATATAGTTGTGATTATGCCCTGCATAGGATTTTATGGCCTGACTTAATAAAAGTAACATAAGAATAGGATAATAAAAAGCAATATAAGTAGATACACGTAAAAGAGACGCTGGTAGCTAGACCCTTCATGTCAGAGGCAAGCATTTTAAGCCATTTTTCATCCCAGTGATTCTGGTGGATGAAATCACTCCAAGTAAAGTGCTTACTTGTTTTTTTTTTTTTTTTTTTTTTAATTCCTTTTAATTTTGTAGAGATGAGGTCTTGCTATTGTTGCCTGGACTGGCCTGAAACTCCTGGGCTCAAGCAATCCCCTTTTCCCCCTGGCCCCCGAACACTTTGGCCTCCCAAAGTACTGGGATTACAGGCATGAGCCACTGTGCCCAACCTTATGTGGTTTTGAGCATCTGCTTGAAATGGGATCTCTCCATCCTCTCCTTTGAAAGACAGGAAGAACATGGAGTGTTTCCCCTTTCCCATCCCAGTCTCTGCCAATCACATTTTTAATTTTTCCATTCTGAATTGAATAGCTTTATTGCTTTAGCTCATAAGCTTAAGCCTTTCTTTATTAACTTGAAACCATACCTTTGGACCTCCCAGTCTGAAAGATGGTGGTTTGAGGGGAGGGCTTAGCACCTCTTCATTGCTTTCTTCTTTTTTGCAACTTGTCTTCTGTATTACTGACTCATAGAGTGACAGGCACTTACATTTGTTCTCTATCTGAAATTTCCATGATTCTCCTATTAATTTCAAATTCAAAGCCAAAGATTTTGTGAATGTGATTACTATGATTATATAAATATTACTCACTGCAGAAACAAATATTATATAATTAATCCCATAACATTTACTTTTTGTTTTCTCAAGACAAGGTCTTGCTCTGTCACCCAGGTGGGAGTACAGTGGCATGATCATAGCTCACTGCAGTCTCAAACTCCTGGGCTCAAGGGATCCTCCTGCCTCATCAGCCTCTCAAAGTATTGGGATTACAGATGTGAGCCAGCACACCCCACCTAGTGCTGTAACATTTATAGGAGAAAATAATAAATAAATTGGAAAGAAGACTGAAGGAGGAAGGGTGAGCCCACTCTCATTGTACTTATTTGATATTTGATACTGATGCTGGCTTCTCCTTCTTACTAAGTGTATGCAGTTTCTGCCTCCCGGGTTCAAGTGATTCTCCTGCCTCAGCCTCCCAAATAGCTGGGATTACAGGCATGTGCCACCATGCCTGGCTTGTATTTTCAGTAGAGATGGAGTTTCTCCATATTGGTCAGGCTGGTCTCAAACTCCCGACCTCAGGTGATCTGCCCGCCTGGTATGCAATTTCTTTAATGCACTGGTCCTCCTTGGCACTGATTTACAACACCTGCTCCCACCGTGGTCTTCTGGGCTCTCACCCATTGTTAGAATCCATGTCATGAATTGGATCTCATTTTCTCTCATTTCTTGGATTCCTTTTGCATGTTGCTGAAATAATTCACTGAGTGATTCTTTTTAGGTGATGTCTATGAATTGTAAACTTCCTTTTATTTTTTTTTTTTTGAGACAGGGTCTCGCTCTGTCTCCAGGTTAGAGTGCAATGGCACAATCATAGCTCACTGCATTCTTGAACCCCTGGGCTCAAGAGATCCTTCTGCCTCAGTCTCTCTGATAACTGGGACTACAGACGCATGCCACGAGGCCCAGATTCTTTTCTTTCTTTTTCTTTTTTTTTTTTTTTTTGAGACTGAGTCTCACTCTGTCTCTAAGGCTGGAGTGCAGTGGTGCGATCTCGGCTCACTGCAACATCTGCCGCCTCCTGGGCTCAAGCAATTCTTGTGCCTGAGTCTCCCAAGTAGCTGGGACTACAGGTGCCCACCATCACGCCTGGCTAATTTTTTGTATTTTTCGTAGAGATGGAGTTTTACCATGTTGGCCAGGCTGCTCGTGAACTCCTGACCTCAAGTGATCCACCTACCTCAGCCTCCCAAAGCGCTGAGATAACAGGTGTGAGCCACTGCGCTTGGCCTGTTTTCATATTTTTTTGTAGAGATGGGGACTTTGGTATGCTGGCTGTTCTGGAATGCCTGCGCCTCCCAAAGTACAGGGATTACGGACCTTTGCCACCACACCCAGCCAAATTGTAAACTTTCTAAGCCCCTATCTTGATTGGATTTTGACTGGGTGTAAATTATTTTTTCCTGTGAGGTTCAGGCCGCTTGCTCCACTGTCATCTCGTGTCTGATGATGCTGACGTGCGGTTTAATGTCAGCATGATCACCTTCATTAGAACGTTGTCCGTTCTTTCCTCTAGGGCTTTGGGTGCTTTCTTGAATTCTGAGGTTCTGAAATTTTATGAGGTTTTGGCTCCTTGTGAGTCTTTTCATTTATCCCATATAGCAGCTGACAGGCATTTTCAGTTTCAACCTTCATCTCATCTGTTCTGGCAATTTCTCTTCTACTGTTTCCTCTCCGTGGTCTCTGTTCTCTTGTTCTGAAATGCATCTGCAATAATTTACTGTGTGTACAGTTTGAATTTTCTCTCTTATTTCATCTGTTTTTTAAACTGTCTTAAATTCCTCATCTCAGACGGTTTTTTTTTTTTTATTTTTTAAAGCAGCCTCTCAGCTCTCCCTGAAGCTTTACATTAACATTCTTCCAAGGTCTCTTCTTTTTTCCAGAATCATCCTTGTTGTGACTAGGGTCACCTTTTCTGTCCTGCTGTGGGTGATGCTGGTTTTCTTCAAGTGTCTGGCAATCCTTGTTTGGTCATTGCCATTCCTGCATTTCTGAATGGGACGGGCTGTGATAAGAGGCAGGTTTTAGAAGCAGCCTTTCTCCCTGAATGGGACCAATGGCTGCAAACCCTTTTATAGCAGTGGGGCATGTTGACCAGCAGGCTTCATTTTAGGGTTCAAGACTGGGAAAGGGTGAACAGGATGCCCCATGTAAATGCCAGGGGAGGAAGGCCTTGCCCTGGGGGATCAACCTCAGATCTACTTCTCAGGCAGATCACTGCTTGCCTTTGTTTTTTTTTTTTTTTTGAGAGAGTCTTTGCTCTGTCGCGCAGGCTGG
>NW_012113364.1:5468865-5469203 GCF_000951035.1 Colobus angolensis palliatus | reverse complement strand
AAAAAAAGAGGATCTTTTTCTATGGGTGGGAAACCCAGCAAGCTGATCCAAATGAAGGACTTAAATCAGTCACCCCCGGTCCACCCTGTCTCCAGTCCAGATCTTAGCACCTGCCGACTGAGACTACTCTCTATGGGCTCTCAGAGCTTCCCCCTCCACCACTTTCTTTCCAGTTTGCCTGCTTTTTCAGCCTGGCTTCCGTCTGCCCGATTACATCTGTAAAGATGGATGAATTCATCCTGCCCTCTAGGGATCTGCTAAAGTTTTTGAGCCGACGATGGTCTTTCCTTGATATTCTGTGCACATATATTTATTTATTTATTCATTTATTTGAGACA
>NW_012113364.1:5444360-5468072 GCF_000951035.1 Colobus angolensis palliatus | reverse complement strand
GCAGTGGCTCACGCCAGTAATTCCAGCACTTTGGGAGGCCGAGGTGGGCAGATCATGAGGTCAAGAGTTCAAGATCAGCCTGGCCAACATGGTGAAACCCTGTCTCTACTGAAAATACAAAAAAATTAGCTGGGCATGGTGGCGTGCGCCTGTAATCCCAGCTACTTCAGAGGCTGAGGCAGGAGAATGGCGTGAACCTGGGAGGCGGAGACTGCAGTGAGCCGAGATCGTGCCACTGCACTCCAGCCTGGGCAACAGAGCAAGACTCTGTCTCAGAAAAAAAAAAACAGCAAACAAAAAAACAAAACAAAACAAAAACTTGGAACAAAAACCCTCCCCCATTGGAAAAGCAGATAACATGGTCAGGCATGGTGGCTCAGGCCTGTAATTCTAGCACTTTGGGAGGTCGAGGGAGGAGGATCCCTTGAACCCAGGAGTTTGAAACCAGTCTGGGCAACACAGCATGACCTCAGTCTCACTCCCCCTCCTTTTTTTTTTGTAAAAAATAAGCAGAAAAGAGCATCTTTTAAAAAATTATATTTCTTTGGTTACTTGTGAGATCAACTACTGTTTTTGCATACTTTATTCTTTGTCTTTCCAGTTTTGTGAATTATCTGATCATATAGTCTTTGTGTTCCCTGTTTTCCTATTACCTTTATTTATGCTGTTTATAATGTTTAGAAGTTTATATTTTTATACTGGCAAGGCTATTCATCTTTTCCTTTGTAATTTCTTTTGTTTTACTTAAACTCTGAGTGTCTCTTAACCATGAAAGATGAGTTAAGTATTTACATGTATTTCACTCTAGGCTTTTCATTTTTATTTTTTATTTTTCTCCTCTTAAATAGTCTCTTATTTTGTTCATGTCTCACTGCATGAAGTAGAATTTCGGGGATAATGTTATTTAATAGTAGACATAATGGGCTTCTTGTCTTTTTCCTTGTTTCATGGTAATATCTCTGCCTGATTTTCAAGGGGGAGGGCATGTAAGGTGTTTTTTTGGGGTGTAAGAATAAAAGGAGGAAATTATACTTTACTGATTATCTGCAGTAGAGAATGACACTGGCGCCTTCAATTGCCCATGTGCCCTCTGGTCTGGTGTGAAGTGTTTAGGAAAAGGAGAGCGTCTCACACTGGGAGGTATTGACAGTGGCAACTTCCAGTGACTTGTGACACAGGTGCTTGGTTAGGGGGATTGTATTAGTCCGTTTTCAAGCTCTGATAAAGACATACCTGAGACTGGGCAATGTGCAAAAGAAAGAGGTTTAATTGGACTTACAGTTCCACATGGCTGGGGAGGACTCACAACCACGGAGGAAAGCAAGGAGGAGCAAGTCACGTCTTACGTGGATGGCGGCAGGCAAAAAGAGGGTTTGTGCAGGGAAACTCCCCCCACCCTGTCCTTTTTTTTTTTTTTTTTTTAAACCATCAGATCTCTTGAGACTCATTCACTATCACAAGAACAGTGCAGGAAAGACTCACCCCCATAATTCAATCACTTCCCACCAGATTCCTCCCACAACATGTGGGAATTCAAGATGAGATTTGGGTGGGGATGCAGCCAAACCATATCAGGGGTTGACAGATTATATTAATTTGCTTCAACTAGACTAATAGATAATGGGCAAGAGGCTTTATAAAAAAGTAGATCATGCTGATCTAGCAGGCCCAAGTAGACCCCCGGACAGTGATCAAGTTGACATTTCCTTTGCTCGCAAAAGGAGCCCTTCATTAGTTACTCTATGAGTTAGAACACTGAGGAGTTCATCAGATTGGACAGAAGTTGGTCAAAACAATGAACAAACTTCCAAAAGACAATTTAAAATAGAGATCTCTATTGACTCTCACTGGCCTACATCTTTGAACTGAGATGGAAGATGGCTGCAGGTGGCTTTTGTGCCACAATAAAGTGTGCGTCTTATTTTGGGGCAAAGTTCTCAAATGAATTGTCAAACACAAATAAGAGTGGCATGCTTTTTGTCATAAACAGTCAAATGATCCACATTTTCTGGTCTTTTCTGAGATGGCAGGATGTTGTTGGCCATACACAGTTAAAGATGACATTTTAACAAAGATTGGGGAAATCACTACTTCTCAAAGGAACCTTATGCTATGGAAAGAACATTTTTAAAAATAGATGTTTTTGGAAATGTTTCAACTATTATGTGATTTTGTAGCTTAAAAAAAAAATGATGGTGAGTGCATTATCTACAAACTTGACTCCATAAAGTTCAAAAATCTGGAAACAGAACTTTGTCAGCTGTGTGAGAAACTTCCAAATGAAGAGATCAAGGGAGTTTCAGACTCATTTGTTAAAAATACGAAAATGCAACTGCTTTCAGTTTGCAAAATCATCCGTTGACGTTAGGGAAGATGAAACTTTACCAGCCAAATGTCAGCAAAAACCTTGGCATGCTTGTCAGATGGAATTGAAGAATGAATATTATGACTTCGTAAATACTGCCAATGACATTTTTCTTCCATTCGAATCTGTGTCTCTTACGGAGGTGTATTTTTGGTTATGGCAGACATGAAAGTAAAGTCTGGAAATAAGCTCAACCCAAAACCAGATCTTCAAATCACTGTATAACAAAGTGTTATGTCAAGGTTTTCAATAAGTGTGAATAATATTAGATCGTCTTGTTTTTGCAAAAAAAGAAAAAAAATCCAATTTCTGTATCTTGAGAGCAAAGTTATTCATTTAACCAGTGTTTTAAAATTTATTAGTCTGGAGCTGCATGCAGAATTCCTATATTTCAGGATGTTATCTATTTATGCTTTCTATATTTGTTTTAATAAACTTGTCAGAGATTTGTTGTTTATTGCTTTTGTTTTGGAGAACTAGCTCTTTCAAGTTATCTGTTTTCTAATTCACTGCTTTCATTATTTCCTGTTTTTTTCCATTTTCTTAATTTATTTTGTTGTTTTTTTTTAACTAAGGAGTTAGCGTTGAGGACTTAGTATTTTTTCCTCTTTAAGATAAAGAGAATGTTTAAATAACAAAACTTTCTTTCTGAATGCTCCTTTGCTACACTCTGATTTTTAAAAATAAGTATTGTTTTTGTTATTTTAAATAATAAGTGTTGTTGCCATTTTCTTTACTTTAAAGATAGCCTGTATTATAACTTTAATTTAAACATTGACCTAGGAGATATTTTGGGGAATGTAATAAAATTTTCAATTTTAGCTTCTATTTTATTTTTAAATTTTTTTTATTTCCATAGGTTTTTAGGGAAGAGGTGGTGTTTGGTTACATAAATTCTTTAGTGGTGATTTGTGAGATTTGGGTGCACACATCACCCGAGCAGTATACACTGAAAGTATTGACTTTTATTATTGTCTCTGCTTATATTCAACTGTGGTAGACCAACTTTTGAAATACCTATGCTGAAATTTGCTCTGTGGTCTTACATCTGATAATTTGACGGGTCTCTGGGACACACACACACACACACACACACACACACAAATGCACACATTAAATTAGCCTTCATAGCATAATACCCACTTTTCTTCATGTCCTTTTTGTTTCTATTTTTTATCCAGGTAATTTATCAGAGGCTTAGAGGGTGTCCTTAAAGACTTCAACAATTTTTTCTTTTTTCTTTTTTTTTTTTTGAGACGGAGTCTCGCTCTGTCGCCCAGGCTGGAGTGCAGTGGCGCGATCTCAGCTCACTGCAAGCTCCGCCTCCCGGGTTTACGCCACCTCGCCCGGCTAGTTTTTTGTATTTTTTAGTAGAGACAGGGTTTCACTGTGTTAGCCAGGATGGTCTCGATCTCCTGACCTCGTGATCCACCCATCTCGGCCTCCCAAAGTGCTGGGATTACAGGCTTGAGGCACCACGCCCGGCCGACTTCAACAATTTTTAAAAATTATGTATGTATATATGTATGTATGTATGTATGTATGTATGTATTACTTTTTTAGAGACAGAGTCTTGCTTTGTCGTCACAGCTGGAGTGCAGTGGCAACATCATGCTCACTGCAGCCTTGACTTCCTGGGCTCAAACGATCCTCCCACCTCAGTCTCCCAAGTAGCTGAGGCTACAGGTGCGCACCACCATGCCAGGCTATTTCTAAATTTTTCATAGAGATGAGGTTTCGCCGTGTTGCCCAGGCTGGTCTGGAACTCCTGGCCTCAAGTTATCCTCCTGCCTCGACTTCCCAAAGTGTGGGGATTATGGGTGTGAGCCACTGTGCCCAGCCTCGACCTCCCAAAGTGTGGGGATTATGGGTGTGAGCCACTGTGCCCAGCCTCGACCTCCCAAAGTGTGGGGATTATGGGTGTGAGCCACTGTGCCCAGCCAGTTTTTCTTTATATTTAAATTATTTTTACTTTACAGTGCTATGATATGGTACATAGAAGTTTATGACTCGTATGCTATCATTTTGAATTTTACCCTCAAACATAAAATGACCATCATCCTTCACTTGTACTTCACTGTACTTCAGTGTTTTTTTAGTTTGAATTGTTTGAAGTGAGAACTTTATTTTCTGTTACATTTGATTTAAAATATTGCCTCATGATTTACTTCGTAAACTTCTCTACTTATTTTAAGTGACCCTTTCAAGGTGGCAGGAGGTGGAGATAGTGTTGTTTTTGTGGCTGCTTCTAGAGGAATCTTCAGAAGCCGTTATTACTCTGAAGGAAACTGAATCTCATTTTGTTTTTTTGTGGGCGTGCTCTGTCGCCCAGGCTGGAGTGCAGTGGTGTGGTCTTGGCTCACTGCAGCCTTCACCTCCCAGGTTCAAGTGATCCTCCTGCCTCAGCCTCCCGAGTAGCTGGGATTACAGGTGCACACCATGATGCCTGGCTAATTTTTGTATTTTTAAGTAGAGATGGGGTTTTGCCATGTTGGCCAGGCTGGTCTCAAACTCCAGATCTCAAGGGATCTGCCTGCCTTGGCCTCCCAAAGTGCTGGGATTACAGGTGCGAGCCACCGTGCCTGACCGGTAACCTGTATTTTCTACCTGAATGCTCGGAGCATTTCTCCTTATCCTTGAAATTCGAAATTGTCACCTGGAGATCTACCTCTGTCAGTGTCTTAAGCTAACATGGGTGCTTTTTCTGCTGTCAACATAGAAATGCACAATAAAATAGAAAAAATTATTAAACGTGTCACTGTGCTGGTCATCTGCCTGCTTTCTTATGGATTTATCTGCCTTTTTCTCCTACTTGGCATGGTAGGGCTTGATGTTTGCAAACTACATTTCCAGATTCCCTGGCAATAGGCTGCTGACTGATTTGGCCAAAGGGAGGCACCAGCAGGAAATGAAAAGGCGGGAAAAAGAGATAGGCTGGGGTATTTTCCCCATCTCAATCTGCTTTTGACAAATGTCTCCAGCAGTGGCTATGTCTTTTCAGTGGTTCTTGCTTTGAATCTTGGCAGAGCAAAGCCTTTCCCTCTCTCCTTTTAGTTCCTATTGGGCAGCCCCTACCAAGGTGCAAGATCCTTTTGGGAAACTCAACTTTGAGGCTCTGATAGTACCACCCTCTCCCTACGTCCTTCCAGGCTGGGGGTGGGAATACGTTGCTGCCATCTCTAATCTCTGCTAAGTATCTCTGTTTGGCTTTCCCACCCTTCCAACAACTTAGTAGATGGCTGTTTTAAATCCTCCTGTTGAACTACCTGATATAGGCTCTGTTTTCCTGGCTAAGCTCTGATGAATAAAATCAGTTAGTTTGGAAAGAAAGGAAGGAAGGGGAAACTCAGAGCCCAGGGAGATAAGCATAGGAGTGGGCACCACTGAACAGCAGGAACCTCCCTGCCCCCCAGAAAGCTCTGGTGATGGGGTTTTAATGTTCATGCAGAGGCAAAAGATGTGGTCTTGGAATGGCACAGGCAGGAAACAGGAAATGAGACTCCGGTTTCCCAGCCCCCTGGAATTCATGGACTAAATATTTATGTTTCCCCAAAAGTCATATGTTGAAATTTTTTTTCTTTTTTTGAGACGGTGTATTGCTCTGTTGCCCAAGCTGGAGTGCAGGGGCGTGATCTTGGTTCACTGTAACCTCCACCTCCCAGGTTCAAGTGATTCTGCTGCCTCAGCCTCCCAAGTAGCTGGGATGACAGGCATGCACCACCATGCCCGGCTAATTTTTGTATTTTTAGTAGAGACAGGATTTCACCATGTTGGCCAGGCTGGTCTCGAACTCCTGACCACAAGTGATCCACCTGCCTTGGCCTCCCAAAGTGCTGGGATTACAGGCACGAGCCACCGCACCCAACCATATGTTGAAATTCTTATTGCCAATGTGATGGTATTAGCAGATAGGGCCTTTGAGAGGGATTAGGTCATGATATAGTGAGCCACTCATCTCTCAAAGGCCCTATCTGCTAATGAGCGGGAGGTGGAGGCCTCATTCGCTAATGAGGTGGAATCCTCATGAATGTCCCCTCATAAGGGGACAAAGAGACCAGAGCTCTCTTTGCCATCCACCTCATGGGGACACAATGAGAAGAGGGCCACCTGTAGACCAGGAAGAGGGTCTTCATCAAGAATTTGATCAAGCTGGCACCCTGATTTTGGCCTTCCAGGCTTGAGAACCATGAGAAACAAATGTTTGTTGTTTAAGCCACATATTCTGTTTTATTAGGTTGGTGCAAGAGTAATTGCAGTTTTTGCCATTAAAAGTAATGGCAAAGAGTAATGGTTGATGCAAGAGTAATGGCAATAACTGCTATTACTCTCGCACAACCTAATAGCAACTTACTATTCGTGGATGAAATGTTTGTGTTTTCCCAAAAGTCATATGTTGAAATTCTTTTTGAGACGGAGTATTGCTCTGTTGCCCAGGCTGGAGTCCAGTGGCCCTATCTGCTAATACTGTCACATTGGCAATAAGAATTTCAACACGTGGTCGGGCACGGTGGTTCATGCCTGTAATCCCAGCACTTTGGGAGGCCAAGGCAGGCAGATCACTTGAGGTCAGGAGTTCGAGACCAGCCTGGCCAACATGGTGAAATTCTGTCTCTACTAAAAATACAAAAATTAGCTGGGCATGGTGGTGCATGCCTGTCATCCTAGCTACTTGGGAGGCTGAGGCAGGAGAATCACTTGAACCTGGGAGGTGGAGGTTACAGTTTTCACTTACAAGTGGGAGCTAGATTCCGTCTCCCCACTGGCCCAGCAAAGTAGCAGTGATGCTTATTTCTTCCCAGAGCAATGGCTGCCAAAGACAGATGCTACAGTGACAAATCAAAACTCTAAGCCAGTGTTCCAGGGGATGTGCTGTCCAAATGTACACTACCTGTGTGGTGCAGGCTTCTAAGTTAGGGAATTTATCTAATTACTGGTTCCAAACTGGTGAGACGCCCTGTGTGATGGATGGGGATCTCTGTGAACTTAGAACTCCAATGGGAAAGCGTCACCTGTTGTAAAGGCTACTGGGGTTCCTCCCCTCAACAAATGACAGGCCGCACTGGGAAACAGTTTGTCACCTAGGAAAATCAGGGTAGTACAAAAAGAGGATTAGTGCCTTCAGAAATGGAAATTATAGAATGACATTCTGAAGAAAAATATGAAATGAGTCAGTTAGAAATGGTTAAAAGAGCCAGGTGCGGTGGCTCACACCTGTAATCCCAGCACTTTGGGAGGCTAAGGTAGGCAGATCACTTGAAGCAGGAAATAGAGACCAGCCTGGACAATATGATGAAATCCTGTCTCTACTAAAAATACAAAAATTAGTCAGGCATGGTGGTGCACATCTGTAATCTCAGCTACTTGGGATGGTGAAGCAGGAGAATTGCTTGAATCTGGGAGGCGGAGCTTGCAGTGAGCTCACATTGCACCACTGCACTCCAGCCTGGGCGACAGAGCGAGATTCTGTCTCAAAAAAAAAAAATTTTAAAAATGGTTAAAAGGTGAAAGAAAGTATAAGAATCATAATGAAAGATTCATACTCAGTGAAAAACAAGAGGTGTGTTTATAAAAGAACCAAAGTAAACTTTTGGAAATGGAAAATATAGTCATTTAAATAAAAAATTCAGTAGACAGGTTCAACCACAATTCAGTAAAAACTGAAAAGAGAAATTGTAAATTTGCAAATAATTTGAGGAGATTACTTCTGAGATACACAGAGAGGTAAAAATGTGAACAAATGAAAGAGTTTAAGGAACATAGACAATATTATGAGGTATCAGTCAAGACTTAGTTGAAGAACCAGTAACCACTCTGGGTATTTTAAGCAGGCAGGGATTTAATATGAGGGATTTGATGCTTGCATAATTATTCAAGGGTTGAAGGAGTGGATTTTAGGTGGTTGTCCGGCATGACTTCCAGAATAATTCAAAGCCAACTCTCCAGGAGAGTTACTACCACTGAGGCTGCCACTGCAGTATGTTGTCCCTGCAACATTCTCTTGACTTCCCAACATTTGGAGAATGGTCCCCTAGAGCTGTGATCTGGGGATTCAGAAGCCATTGCTGCCACCCCCATAGCTGCTTTGTCACAGCCAGGAAACTGGAGTGTGAACAATGGAATGTTGCTGCAGGAAAATGTCATGTTTTCATGTCTTCTTTTCTGTAGAGAATCACAACATGGCAAGGAAACAGTCAGTGACATGCTGGAGGCAGCTCATACTGGCTTGTGAGAAACCCACTTTTACATTCTGAAGGATTTTGTGAGGTGATTTTTAAATGCATCTTTTTTTTTTTTTTTTTGAGACAGGGTCTCATTCTCTGTTACCCAGGCTGGAGTACAGGGGTTTAATCTTAGCTCACTGCAGCCTTGAACTTCTGAGCTCAAGCAATCCTCCCAGCTCAGCCTCCCGAGTAGCTAGGACTACAGGCACATACCACCATGCCCAGCTAATTGTTTTATTTTTTGTAGAGATGAGGTCTTGCTATGTTGCCCAGTCTGGTCTTGAACTCCTGGCTCCCACCCTGGCATCCCAAAGTGCTGGGATTACAGGTGTGAGCCACCACACTCAGCCTATGCATTCATTCTTAAAAATGGTATATAAACTTACCATGAAATAAATTTAAAAATCAGGGTAATAAATATTTAAAATTCATCACTTCCTAATCGTTTTGCTACATTTTACTATTATTTGTGATTTTTGTGGTTAATGTAGTCTAGTGTGTGCGTGTGTGTGTGTGTGTGTGTGTGTGTGGCGGAGATGCTGCACGGCGGTATGCTGGTATACTGCTGTACATCTCTTTCCAAATCCATGTTTAGTGGCACATGTTGGGAGCTTGGAATTGGCCCTTGTGGGAATATTTACATCATGAAAATGGAAAACTCTACACATCAAGAGTGCTTCTTTTTGAGAGCGAGGGCTAAACATTTACCAGTATACCACTGCCTTCACCTCATGTCTATATGGCAAATTTTGTGTAAGAGCTTTTGAATATTAGAACTAACTTTCATCCAGAACCTTAGTAGCAAGAGAGTCTGGAAAATAGTTATTGGCTTCCCAGCTTCCTTGGTCAGATGAACTATGAATAGCTTTTGGGTAAACCAGTCAAGAGAATCCAGCTTGAACAGAGAGGTCCAACGTACATCTAATAAGAGCTTACGAAAAAGAGAATGAAGAGATTTGGAGAGTGCCTATATCTAAAAACATAATGACTTAGAATTGTCCAAAATGAGTATGAATAGGTGAACAGCAAGTATACCTATAGATTTCTCATGAGAAACAAAACATTTTCTAAGTGCAAAGAAATCATTAATTTATAATTCTCTACCAGGTTAACCTTTGTAATTCAAATGAAGTTGAAATAAAGACTTTTTAAGACAAAGACTTACAAAGCTTGCCATTTATAGCCCCTCATTTACATTTACACGTCACTGAAAAAGAAATTGAATCTGGAACAAAAGAGTAGCCTGCAAGAACCAGTGATGAGCAGAAAATTGGCAAACTTGTGGAAAAGTTTAGATAAGCATCGGTTGTAAGAAACAATAATACTGACTAATTTTGGGGGAAAAGGGGTTAAAAATAAGATTGAAATTAGACACTGGACAGTAACATAGAAGGACAAAGCAGTGCAAAAATTATAAACAATCCAATACATAAAGATGAAAAGCACACTTGTAGCAGAAGAAATTGAATGGGCAAAAGCCATACAAAAAGATGCTTAAGCTAGCAGTCAAGGAAATCCAATTAAAAATGAAACAGTCTGCTAATACCAAGTTTTGGCAAGGCTATCGGGGAAATTGACACACTCCTAGACTAATGGTGGATCTGTAAATTGTCACATCACTAAGGTGTTTTTAAAACACATCTAAACATTCTCTGATACTCCATTTTTCAAAAGGTGGAGTCTAATTCCTTTCCCCCTAAGTGTTGGCTGTATTCAGTGACACAGTTCTAATGAAACAAAGTGGCAGAAGTGAAGGTGTGTGATTTCCAAGACCAAGTCATAAGAGTCCCTGACCCTGTCTCTTTGATCACTTGCTTGGGGTGATCCAGCTCCCCTATGGAGAGACCCACAAGAAAGTGAGACCTTTTGTGAACATCTCTTTCCAAATCCATGTTTAGTGGCATCATGTTGGCAACCATGTGAGTGCTCCCAATTCACATGAACAAAGAAAGAGCTATGTGAGTGCGCCATCTTGGAAATGGATCCTCCAGGCCCGGTCAGGACTTCTGATGATGGTGGCCCCTGTCAGTGTCTTGACTGCAATCAGAGAAGACTCCTTGAGCCAGAACCACCCAGCTAAGCAGCTCCTGATTCTGACCCACAGAACCTGAGATAATAAATATTTATTTTAAGCCACAAAGTTCAGGGGTAATTTATTATATATCAATAAATAACTATTATATACTAATAAATAACCTAATCACTTTGGAGTGCAATTTCACTAAATCCAATAAAGGTAAAGATTTGCATACTCAACAAGCAGGTAGTATTTTATTTAGGTATGCAGTTCAGAGAACTACAAAGAGACACACATGGGGATATTCATTGCAGTACACTTTTCCATCAATTGTATAATTTATACAATTGGGTATTTGTACAATGGAAAACTGTTGAGCAGTTAAAAATTAATTAACTAGGTATATGTATATGGATTTAGATAGATCCCAGAAAGCCAATATAGAGTGAACCATGCAGGTTTCAAAAGCATATGGAAGGTGTAATATCATTTACGTAAATTTAAAGATAGACACAGCAATAATACAATATATTCTATATAGTTACATCAAAATGTGGACAAATTTAAAAGCATGGACAGGAAGGATATGTTCCACCTCCAGAATAGAGTTGTCACTGTGGAGGGAGGGAAGTGAAGGAATAGAGTAGGTGGTAAGGGTTTCAGTGTAGTATGTTATTTCTTTAAAAAAAATCTAAGCAAAGAAGGCAAAATATCATTAAATCTGGGTGGTGGGTACATGGGTGCATTATGGCATGTGCTAAAATTTCTGTTTCTTTGAAATATTCTTCATTGCCATTAATGCAGATTTTCATTCTGTTACTGTTTTTGGATTTCTCCTTTGTTTGCAAATGTCTGTACCTTTTCCAAACTGGCTTACCTCTCAGCTTATTGCCTTTTCTTTTTGTCTTGACATCTCTTCTTCTCACTCTGATATTTCTTTATGAATTTGCATCCCTATGTCATAGACACCTTGCTGAAAAGTTTAGGGCATAAAACAGAAAGTTTGTAAAATTGTCCTTTCTTGTACTATATCATTGTTGGCAATAGCTTTTGCTCTACTTCTTCTTGAAAGTTCTTCCTTCTCTAATGATGCAGAATTTTTACACAGACTACTACGTTAGTGTTTTTGCTTACTCATTCTTGTCTGATTTGAGATCTGTCCAAACCCAGTGTTTGCCAACTGGCATGCCCCTGCAGGATTTTAGCAAGGGAATAAAACTGTTTTATAAGTGCTTAGCCAAGTGTCCAGGGTCTAGCTGGCCTTTGTTGAGAGCATCTTTGCTGGAGTAAGATGAGATCTTCTTGTCCCCACCATGTAGCTCTTGAACTGAGAGGAGGAGATATATATTTCTGGGTTATTCGAGGCCTTCTACAGTTTTTTTCCTTTCTGAAGCAATGCTTGAAAAGTCATGATCCCCATAGGTCATTACTCCTGGGGTCCTTCTCACCCACACCTGTGCCTTGCAGCCAATTTCTCATCTTCATGTACAGGGTTCATGTCTCAGACCTTCCATTTCTAGCCACCTTGCATACTGGGAGTTATGATCCATGAGTAGCTAGAGGAAAATGGTTGTTGCTTCACAGTGGTGGAAGGGTCAGTGGTGGGATTTGACCTTGGCTGCTTGAATAAAGCAATTCCAACACAGTCAGGAGGGTAATTGCCTGCTGTTCTCGTTGGTCATCCCTAAGTCCCTGAAATAGAAGAGAATTTGGGTAGATAAAAATCTCTTCTTATCCCTGTACTATCTGACTCTATTATTCCCTCTCTCAAGGCTGCACCACTGATTATTCGTCATTCTAATCCTAACTGTACTGATTTTATGGAAGCTTCTTCCATACCCCGGCATTGGTGTCATTGAGAATATCACTATTTTGGAGTTCCTTCGTGGTTGTTTTTACAGGAATTTGGCAAAGGCTCTATCAGGGCTGGTTAGGCTCTTTAACCTTTAGCATGCAAGATCAATATTGCCCCTTGTATGCCTGGTAATTGTAGGACACGGATTGCCATCAAGTCTGCAAGAGATGCCATGTACTTCTCCAGCACTCTGTAGAGAGCTCAGGAATCAACTGAAGTCTTTCAACTTCTTTCAGAAGTCCATCTAAGACTTTTAAGAAGTCTTAAGCTCTTTGAAAAAGTTTCAGGGACAAGTTAAGATGCCATTTCTCCAAATGGTTTTCTTTCTCTCTCTGTGGTTCATTATCACAAATCTATACAACATAAATTAAATACTTTAGAGCTGTGCTTCTCAAACTATTTGTGAGGAAGGACCAGTTTTAATTTTTTTTTTATTTTTTAGTTTCAGTCTTGTGTAGACTGATACTTTAAAAAAATACAGTAAGAAAGTATTACCAGGAAAAATAAAAGAAGCAAAAATATACAAAAATTGAGTCCATTGGTCATGTGCTTAGAAGTTGGGGCAATGCTCTAAATTGCTATTTCAATGCTTTCTCTCAATTCTTGTACTTATCTCACTGCAGACCAGCAACAAATGGTGTGCAAGTGGCAGTGGTCTATAGACCACACTTTGAATAGTACTGCTTTAGAAGCCCTGTAGAACACTCAGGGCTTTGCTCAGAATAATACTGCTACCCTCCTGCAAATGTGCCTGGGTCTTTGGTACTGTAGAGGAAAAAAAAAAAAGAAGGTATATTAACGTGGGTTCTCCAAAGAAACAGAATCTGTCTGTCTATCTGTCTGTCTATCTATCTATCTATCTATCTATCTATCTATCTATCTATCTATCTATCTATCTATCCATCCATCCATCAATCATCTATCACATATCTCTATTTTTCTTTCTTTCTATCTGTCTATCTATCTATCTATCTATCTATCTATCTATCTATCTATCTATCTATCTATCTATCTATCTATCTGTATAACTTTAAAGAGATTTATCGTAAGGAATTAGCTCATGCAGTTACAGACCCTGAAAATTCCACAGTCAGCTGTCAGCAAGCTGAAGACCCAAGAGAGCTGACGGTATAGTTCCAGTCTGGTTTGAAGACCTGAGAATCAGATAGTGAAAATCTCCAGTCCAAGTCTGAGTTCAAGGGCAGAATAAGACGGATGTCCCAGCTTGAAGACAGTTTGAAGAACAAATTCTTTCTTACTTAGTGTGTTCATTCTATGTAAGCCTATTCATTCTATTCATTATTGGATGAGACCTACCCACACTGGAGAGGAGAATCTGCTTTACTCAGGCTACCAGTTCAAAAGTTAACCTAATCCAGCAACACCCTCACAGACACATCCAGAATAATGTTCAACCAAATATCTGGGCAACCCATGGCCCAGTCAAGTTGACACATGAAATTGACCATCACAAAAGGGCATCATTTCAAGTTAATGTGAATGAGGCTCTTTAGTTATTTAATTAATTTTTTTTATAGACAAGGTCCCCCTCTGTTGCCCAGGCTAAGGGACAGTGGCAAAATTATAGTTCACTGCAGCCTCAAACTCCTGGGCTCAAGTGATCTTCCTACCTCAGCCTCCTGAGTAGCAGGGACTACAGGTGTGCACCACCATGCCTGACTAATTTTTTAAATTTTTTTCTAGAGATACAGTCTTACCATATTACCCAGACTGGTCTTGAACTCCTAGCCTCAAGTGATCTTGCAGCATCAGCCTCCCAAAATGCTGAGATTACAGGTGTTAGCCACCATACATGGCCTCTTTAGTATATTACTCTGTCAAGAAATGTACCAGTTCCTTGACCCCATTAACAGTAACCGTCCCTTTTGGTTTTAACCTCTCAATATCTTCTCTTTGATATGACCATTTAGCCTTCCTGGCACCCAGAAAATGGACTCTTCTTTGGCTCTGGTAGTTTCCATTCAAGTAGCCCCTTCTGCATGGTGTTGCCAGAGCTTGCTGACACCATTCAGCACTGGAACCCGCTGGTGCTTTGCTGCTCACGCCTGATCCCTCTGCACAGTGGTTTACATGCCAGCCTCTCCCTGAAGCTTGCCCTTTGTCAGGTCTCACCGACCTTCCTTTGTAATACAGCATGTAATCCAGGCATCAATCTAATTCGTCCATGACTTCTTGTTGCCCCTGCATCCTGCTTCATATAATCCTTAGCAAATAATTACTGGTGATACTCACTGAGCAGATGCCTGGTGCTAAGTATAGTGCTGTCTGTATTGTATCTTTTTAGAGTCAGAGTCTTGCTCTATCACTCAGGCTGGAGTACAGTGGTGTGATCATAGCTCCCTGAAGTCTCAAATTACTGTGCCCAAATGATCCTCTCACTTCAGCCTCCCGCGTAGCTATGACTGCATGTGTGTACCACCGTGCCCAGCTAATTAATTAATTAATTTTTTTTTTTTGTCTGTGTAGAGACAGGGTCTTGCTCTATTGCCCAGGCTGGTCTGGAAATCTTGACATCAAGTGATCCTCCCGCCTTGGCCTCCCAAAGTGCTGGGATTACAGATGCGAGCCACCATGCCTGGCTGTTTATCTTATTTAATATTTACAACAGTACTATTCTCTTCAGTATGTATTAAAACCCTAGTTTTACAGAAGAGGAGACAGGCTGACAGAGGTCAAGCAACTTATTTACCTGGCTAATAAGGGCAGAGGTAGGATTAAAATCTAACACTGTTTTTGACTAGAAAGTGCTGGTTTGTTTTTTTTTTTTTTGGAGGTGGAGTCTCCCTCTATGACCCAGGCTGGAGTGCAGTGACACAGTCTCAGCTCATTGCAACCTCCACTCCCGGGTTCAAGTGATCCTCGTGCCTCAGCCTCCCAAGTAGCTGGGATTACAGGCACCTGCCACTACGCCTGGCTAATATTTGTATTTTTAGTAGAGATGGGGTTTCACCATGTTGTCTAGGCTGGTTTCCAACTGCTGCCTTCACCTCCCAAAGTGCTGGGATTACAGGCATGAGCCCCTGCACCCAGCCAGTTCTTAACCATGAAACCACTCTGCCTGTCTTAGTTTCTACTGCTGTAACAAATACCTTAGATTAGCTAATTTATAAACAACAGAAATTCATTTCCTACAGTTCTAGAAGTTGGGAAGTCCAAGATCAAGACACCTATAGATTTTGCATCTGGCGAGGGCTGCTCTTGGCTTCCAATATGCTGCCTTGTTGCTGCATTTTCACATGGTGGAAGGCAGAAAGACAAAAGGGCCTTGCTAGTTCCTTCCAGCCCTTTTATAAGGGTATTAATCCCATCCATGAGGGGAGGAACGCTCATGGACCTAATCAGCTTCTAAAGGCTCCATCTCTTAATACTATCACATTAGAGTCTTAGGTTCCAGTGTATGAATTATTGGGGGCCACATTCATTCAGACCATATCACTGGCTTACATAAAATACAGAAAGATTGTTTTCATGACAGTTGCTTAAATATTTCACAATGAGTGAAACTGCTGTTGCAAATATTTATTTATTTTTGTTTGTTGCCCTGTATAGCAGGATCCATCTTCAAGTTTTAGTTTCAGGATAAGATTTGTCTTTGCTTGAACTTATATATTTCTCTTCCCTTAGCCAAGGAGAGAATCTTAAAGCTTGGGTTTCCCTAGGCAGCTTGGAGTGAAATTTAGTCCTTAATTGCAGCAGCTGTTTTTAGCTTATTTAGGATAATGTTCTTCCCTTTCTTGAACATGACTTTATATATCTATATGGATGGTTCAATTGCACGTTTTCTTTCCCACTAGACTTTGAGCTTTTTGAATTCAGAGACTAAATGAACTGAATGTGTACCTAATTTTGTAAGCTGCCTTTTTTTTTTTTCAGAAGCAAATTATGTTGGTATATCAAGTGGGATTCAGTTGTGACCAGTTTTCTTTGCAAAGTACTCAACATTTATTCTGTGGCTGAACTGGGGCGTGGGTTGGATATGTTTGCTTGAGTATAACATCCTTATTATGACTGTAAAATTTTGTGTAACGAATCCAAAGCTGCAGACAACCAGGTAAAAGGTGACAATAGGAAGATATTTATAAAATGCTGAGAAACTAGAGTGATGCATGGTGGAATGGAAGGAATACTTTTTGTACCGACCTTAGTGGGTCTTGTTCCAGGTAGCAAATTAGATAAGAACACAGCAGGTGTCTTTCCATGCTTATGAAGACTTAAACATTGGTTAAGATAGCAGCTGGTGAAGCTCATCTAGTGAGGCTTAGCTAACAAATTAGATAATATCAGAGCAGGTGTCTTCCCATGTTTATGAAGACTTAAACATGTTAAGATAACAGCTGGTGAGGCTCACTGCGTGTAGGACTGGTGCTGAGGGTGAAGTTGAAATCACACAAGAAGTGTTAGCCAGGGTTGACATCTCATTTTCTGGACCATGGATGTCTCAGTCTGTTTTGTGCTGCTATAACAGAATACCTGAGACTGGGTTGTTTACAAAGAGCAAAGATTTGTTTCTTACAGCTCTGCAGGCTGGGAAGTCCAAGGGCAAGAGTCTTTCAGGGGCCTTCTTGCTGTGTTGTCCTGTAGCACAAGAGGAAGAGAGCATGAGTGTTAGTTACTAGAGAGAGAATGAAAGAGACAGAGAAGGGAAAGGGGCTGAATTCATTTTTTTTTTTTTTTTGAGACGCTCTTGTTGCCCAGGCTGGAGAGCGATGGCATGGTTTCAACTCACTGCAATCTCTGCCTCCTGGGTTCAAGCAGTTTTTCTGCCTCAGCCTTCCGAGTAGCTAGGATTACAGGTGTGCACTACCACGCCTGGCTAATTTTTTGTAGTTTTAGTAGAGATGGGGTTTCACCATGTTGGCTAGGCTGGTCTCGAACTTCTGACCTCAGGTGATCCACCTGCCTAGGTCTCCCAAAGTGCTGGGATTACAGGCGTGAGCCACCGTACCCAACTGAACTCATCCTTTTATCAGGAACTCACTCCAGTGATAGATAACCTACACCTGCAATAACAGCATTAATTCTGCCCTTATGACTGAATCACCTCTCAGAGGTCCCACCTCTCAACACTGTAGCATTGGGGATTAAGTTTCTGACACATAAAATTTGGGGGAGACATTCACATTATGGCAGTGGGTATCAGTCCATACTCAAATGACACACAGTCCCAAGAAATCAGGATTGGCCTTAAGGGAAAGACAGAGTAGTCCTAATTCATACATGCGATTCTCCCTTTGAAAGCTTTTTGGTCTGAAAATTAACTTGGAGGGAAAAGGAGGTGGTCATCAAAGTATTCTTCCAGAGAAAGATTCTTGTATTATGTTTAAATATAAGGATAGATTTTGGAACATCTGACTTGTAACTAGCTGAAGATGTACCCCTTATAATTGGCAAATGCATGTGCCCTTTGTAATCAGCATCCTGCCATTTGCAATTGTCCTGTGGATGTACATGTTGTTAGCCATGGAAAGAGTTAAGGGCGAGGGGATGGGTTGCAAGCTGACAGTTGGCTCTTGCCTCAGCCATGTGTCTGTTTTACTTTTTGGGGCCCCGAGCATTTGGGAGAGTTGTCCCAGTTGTTGTGATGAGCAAAAAGCACCTTTGATAGAAATAGAGAAACCAGGAAGTGTAGCCTACTTTGTAGGAAGATAATTAATTCATTTTTAGACATTTTGAGTTTGAAATGAGGGTTTGACATCCGGGTGGAAATGTCTGGTGCTTAGCTGGGGCTGCCTAATGGAAATAGCATGTAGGATGCTGGAGTTCTAGAACAACTTCTGTCACTAACTGGCTTTGTGCTCCTGGTTAAACCTTTTAATTTTCAGGGGTTTCACAGGTTGATTGCTGCCCAGTTCACCTTCCAGAAGCTCTGATACAAAGGTGTTCTCTACCCACGCCTTGTGATTGACTCCCTGTGCTTCCTGCCTGTTGGCCCTAATTCTGTTCAGAGGTTTATCCATCCTCTTAATCCCCCTTGCTAGATGGGGAAGCAGAATATGAAGCATTCAGCGTCTTGTTCAAAGTCACGGAGAGCATCATTGGACAAGTTGGGCCAGGAGCTGTGCTCTTTCTGCTTTAGAGATGATCATCTTCCCAGCTGCCTTTCCTCTTTCTTGTCTTTGCTTGTTCTTCCATTCTCTTCCATTGTCTTTGCTGTCCTTTTATCTCACATCTCTTTTTTCATAGCCTGGACCCTCTAGTCAGCCTTGCATTAGTGGAAACTTCTAAGCCACACTGATGACCATCTGGGTGCAGGAGTTTTTTTCTATTGGTCTAAAAGGATGCTTTAAATTTGTGTGCGAGTGCTGGAAGCAGCTTCATTGTGGGACACCTGAAGGCTGTCACTCCCCTTTGCAGCAGGGCAGGTGTGATTAGCATTTCAGAACGTGTGTGATTAGCATTTCAGAATGTGTGTGCTCACACACCACTCATGTAAGCAGCATCTGCATCTCAACCAGGCTTGGCAGCTGCTTCTTGAGATGCAGACCATTGCATGTCCTTACTTAGAGCTTGGGCATTTCCTACCTGTTTTGAGTGCTGCGTGAGTGCAACGTCTGTATTATCTGGGAGAAATGAGACACTTGGATCTCTGCTTGATCACAGCCAAGACATGTAGTCCCTGGGCATGCCAACACTTCTGGGATTCTCAGTCCTTTCTTGCAAGCATCAAGTGAGAATTTATCAGGCCAAGGAAAGGAGTCAAGAGTGTTGCCATTTGCATAAAGAGATAGTTTGATGGTGATGTGGTGTGCCATGATTAACAAGGACAACATGGTTCAAATTCATAATTAAATGGGGAAAATGAAGTAAGATGTACAGTGAAGAAATGGGAAGAACCTGAGTTCCTTTGGAAATTGCTCAGGTCATTGGGACCCTGGAAATATCCTGACTTTCCCACTAGAAATATTGTTATTTTAACAATGACACCGGCCCTCTGAAAATCGGATGGTCCTTTAAGAAAGGAAAGGAAGAATGAATGATGATGTCTTTCTTTTCCCCTCCCCTGTTCTCTCTTGGGCAGGGAAAAGATGCCGTTCCACCATGTGACCGCCGGCTTGTTGTACAAGGGGAATTACCTCAACCGATCGCTCTCTGCTGGCAGTGACAGTGAACAGCTGGCTAATATCTCCGTGGAAGAGCTCGACGGTAAGGAGCCTACCCTGTTTGGGGGGTTGGCCCCCCTCCCAGGGAGGTGTTTGTGGCTATTCTGAAGCTTAGTTGAATGCCCTGGACTTTGGCCATTCCTTGGCAGTTGTGGCCAAGTGTAACCATGGCGTGATGGGAAAGAGTTCAGAGACAAAATTTTACCCAAGTGGCTTTTTTTGTGTGTGTGTGTGGGACAGATCTGATAGCCTGAACGATCTACGGTGGATATTTCAGTTTTCTTGGATATTGACTGGGGAGATAGCCTTCACCTCTCTTAAAATGTGTTTTCCAATTTCCAGAGTCTTTATCACCAGTGGAATTGTCTTGTTTCTATGTTGTCACCAACAATAGAGTCCATCTGCAGGGGAGGTTTAAGCCCTGTTAATGGCTGTCTCTTGACTTCTGGCCATAGTGCTTTGAATCCTGCCCGAATCGGAATCATCTGGAAGCTCTGTCTAGGTGGCAATGGATAGCAATTATTTTAATTGCCTCTGTTTCTTTGTAACACAGTACAGCCCTGGGTGTTCAAGGCAGGGGTTAGGGATGGACATAAACCTGGGAACATGATGACTAAATTCATCCTAGGACTGTGTCTCATTGTATCTTGGATAAACCGATCCTCTAATTAAAAAAAATTAAAAATAGGAAAAACAAGTTTTGTTTTGTTTTGTTTTCTTCCTGGAATAGAGAATTAGGTTGATTTAGCCTGATGTTTTTACCTAGGTACTGCATCTGCTGAGGTCAAACCAGAATCAGTTTTCCCCAGTGTTTATGAATACTTTGTTGCTTGTAATAATACCATTTTAAAGCACAAGGTTTAAATTTGCTTTCTCAAGTAGAGAAGTAAAAATTACCCCAGATGGCCCACATGTTTGCTTTTAAGTGTAATGGTTCAAATCAATGTGCTTTGTATGTGCACATTAGGGAGCCTCATTTCTCCCAGAAGGAAGGTGGAGGACATTCGACTCTGAGACAGTGAAGCCAAACTTGCTTCACAACAGGCAGGAGGTGAGGGAGGTGAAGGGGAGAGGCCTAAAATAGCTTCTCCTTCTGTCATCATTTTGCCTGTGTGCTTATTTAAATGCTTGCTTATTTACATGAATGAAGAGGGAGGCAGCAGAGGATGTGGCCCTGGTAGGCTGGGTCCAAGGAGAGTCTGGGGGATGTTTGAAGAAGTGTAGTGATGGGGGCAGAGTCAAGATTCCTAGGGATAGCAGCAGCTTACTGTGGTCTGGACAAAGACTGATGGTCGGAGAGGAAATCAGGGACCCTTACATCTTCTGGTCTTCAGTTGAGCAAAAGGTATACTGATGTAGGACACAGAAGTGGGAAATTGAGCTCTGACCTCCTCCAAAGTGAGCCCATAAAGGTGACCACAAATCAGGCTGAGGTTGCCCTTGGGTGGTATCTTGGTCTATTCAGGCTGCTGTAACAAGACACCATAGACTAGGTGGCTCATAAAGAACAGAAATTTATTTCTCACAGTTTGGGAGGCTTGGAAGTCTAAGATCAAGGTGCCAGCAGATTTGATGTCTGGGGAGGGCCACTTTCTGATTTATAGATGTCACCATCTTGCTGTGTCCTCATATGGTGGAGAGAGTGAATAAGTTCTTTTGGGCCTTGAGTATATAAGGGCACTGTCTTAGTCTGCTTTGTGTTGCTATAACAACATAGTACGTTGTGGGTAATTTATATAGAAAAGAAGTATATTTGGCTGATGGTTCTGAAGACTGGGGAGTCCAAGTGCACAGCACCGGTATCTGGTGAGGGCCTTCATGCTGTTTCATCCCGTGACAGAGGTGGAAAGATGAGAGAGGGTAAGAACAAGAAAGCCAGAGAGGACTAAACTCACTTTTATAATAATCCACGCTCTGGATAATGAACTTCCCCCTGAGATAATGACATTAATCCATTCATGAGGGCAGATCTTTCATAGTCTAATCACATCTTAACCATCTCACCTCTTAGCACTATCATAATGCCAATTAAATGTCAATGTGAGGTTTGGAAGGGACTTTCAAACCATAGCAGGCACTAATCCCATTCATGAGGGCTTTTCCCTCCTAATCACCTCCTGAAAGACCTCACTTCTTAATGACATCACGTTGTTGATTAGGTTTCCACATATGCATTTTGGGGGGACCCAAACATTCAGCTCATAGCAGTGTGTTTGGGAGGTGAAGTGAGGCCCTGGCTTTTCCTACCTATGGGAGTCTTCAATGTGAATGGATATTAGGGCAGGTGGTGCATTAATGTGGGGTGGATGTTTGCTTGTGTTTATTTGAGTAGATACCCAAGGCTCAGTCATCAGTTAGCAGGAGGGACTGGGAGTCCCCCATGCATGCAGGACCCACTGAGTGGCCCTGGCTGAGAACTGGGTAACACTATCTATATGTTTCGGGCAATTCTTTAAGAGATTAAAAATCACTAATCAAATGGAGTTTGGAAATCATCCATGGCTTTCCATATTCTCCCCACTTCCTGCTTCCCAACTTTGCCATGAATGATTAGGAGATGATTTCTCTGTGACTTCTCAGCGCAATGGCTTTTTTCGCTGTTAAATTCAATCTCTGCTAAGGCAACTGTTCAGGGCCACTGTGGAGGTGCATGGCTTTTCAAGAGGGCTGCTGGCTGGATTTCAACCCTCCTCTCCCTACTTGGGTGCCCTGCTGAAATTGCCCTCCACTTTCTTGGCCAAACAGAAAAGCATATAAACTTGCTATTTTAATCAGGCAAAGGCAGCTTGAGAAGGACTGAAATGTACTTTTTCAGTATGTAGATTAGTAGGAGTAATTCTAAGAGCCCTCCAAGCCCAGGCTGGCAGCCTGAGCATTGGCAGCCTTGGGGTATTTTATTGAGTGAAGTGGGAGCTTTGTAAAGGCCTGAGATTGGCTGGGTGAAGATGCTGTGTTTGTCCTTCAGGAGGGTAATCCAGGCTCTCAACCTGGGGAAGGGCCATTTATTTTCTGACAGAAGATTCCTTCTACTTATTTATTTAGTTTTTGCCAAGGTGAACACTGAGTTATGACTGCTCCTGGTTTATTACAAGCATCTCGGGGCTCTGGACAGTACAGTGCAGATGTGTTTGGAGTTTAGAGCAGGCACGCAGGGTCTGGAAACCAACTGGCTTGAATCAATTCAGATGACTATAGATTGGTCTTGGGGAAGCCAGTTTCCAGGGCAGAGTTTGCTTGCTGTTCTCTCGGGCTGCTTCACGGCATGGTGACCCTAAAGTTCTGCTGGTTGGGGGCACTCATTTACCCTCAGAGGACAGGTGGTGCTGTGCTGGGAGGTTGATGTGTTGGACACTGATGGACATCGCAGCATCCTTTGTGGTCTGGCTGCCTTGAGCATAGGCATTAGTTGGGTGCTATACTTACCTGCTCTCTACCTCTCCACCCTGTAGCCACTGCAGCCTTCTGCTTGTGAATGGCTACAGGTTTCCCCACCTGTTTGTGTTTACCACCAATGATGGAAAATCCCTTTCCCCCAGTGTAAGGGCCAAAGGTGTGCCCTTCATGAATGGTTATCCTCTGAAAACAGGCATGAAAAGGACCACTGCCATGCAGGTCATTTTCAACTGCAGTTCCCTTCTGAAAAGTTTCTATTTCTTCTCTTTAAACAAAGCTCAGGAGGGAAACATGCAAAGCTGAATCAAAATGATCAAAGTTGGAAATCACCCAACCAAACTCAGTGAAGGTGGATTGATGGAGAGTCATTCATTCATTCATCCATTTTTATTCATTTGTTAAAAGGATGTTTAGTAGGTGGAGGAGGAAATGCCTTCTAGGTAGTAGAGGAAAATCAAATAAGCATAATATTCATTGCCTCTTTCCAAGGAGCTTACATCTATCCAGGAAGTTTATGCATATACCAGATTTATTAGCAACATCTTATACTTTTAGAGTGCATTATATGGAATTCTATTAGATATATGCAGTGTGATTGTTGAATAGTTTTCTTAATGCTATTTATTGAATAATCTCATCATGCTGTTTTTTTTTTTTTTTTTTTTTTTGAGACAACAAAGTCTCACTCTGTCACCCAAGCTGGAGTGCAGTGGCATGATCTTTGCTCACTGCAACCTCCA
>NW_012113364.1:5443322-5444310 GCF_000951035.1 Colobus angolensis palliatus | reverse complement strand
TCAAGTGATCCTCCTGCCTCAGCCTCCCAAGTAGCTGGGATTACAGGCATGTACCACCACGCCTGACTAAGTTTTGTATTTTTAGTAGAGACAGGGTTTCACCAGGTTGGCCAGGCTGGTATTGAACTCCTGACCTCAAGTGATCCACCCACCTTGGCCTCCCAAAGTGCTGGAATTACAGTTGGGAGCCTCTGTGCTTGGCCTTGTAATGCTATCTTAATCTTAAACTAAATTCACCTCCATCTGAAGTTTACCTATTTTCTTTAATATTTAATTTCCATTGTATATAAATATATCTTAATTTATTTTCCTATTTTATTCTCAATGGACATTTGGGTTGTTTCCAGTTTGTATTAGGAAATAACTATTAGCCATCTTCCAGTTTGTGAAAATGTCTTCTGTTTCTGGTCATAAATTATTTATATATATATTCATAATAAAAGTCTTTTTCTCCAAGTCTTCCAGATGATAGTACCTTTCTTTTGCATGAAATTTTTTTTGTATAATTTATATTGCTTTTTTCTATTATGCTTTGTAACTCAACATTATGAAGTTTTTTTCTGTAGGCTCAGTATTTGTCAGTAAACAAGGTGTGTAAAGAGTTTAGCTTTGGCCAGGCACAGTGGCTCATGCCTGTAATCCCAGCACTTTGGGAGGCTGAGGCAGAAAGATCACGTGAGGCCAGGAGTTGGAGACCAGCCTGGACAACATAGGGAGACCCTGTCTCTACAAAAAATTAGCTGGATGTGGTGGTGCATGCCTGTAGTCCCTGCCACTTGGGAGGCTGAGGATTGCCTGAGCCCAGGAGTTTGAGGCTACTGTGGGCTATGATTGTACCACTGTACTTGCACTTGAGCCTTGGTGACAAAGAAAGACCCTGTCTCTAGGGAAAAAAGAAAAAAGAAAAAAAATGAATCTTGCCTTCTTCACTTTATCCCAAACCTGAGATAATATTCCCCACCCCCATCATGCCTTTTTTTTTTTTTTT
>NW_012113364.1:5431715-5441457 GCF_000951035.1 Colobus angolensis palliatus | reverse complement strand
GCACCTGGCACTGTTGTTCACACGTTTGTTTTTGCTGTCCATCACTGCCTTGGTACCCATGTCATTACCTAGATCCCCTCCTTCCTCTTGTCTACGTATTTGTCATCTCTGCATTTGTTGTGTACCCCTCATCCCCTGCCTGCTGAAAAATGTTTTTTTTTTTTTTTAAAAAGGCAGGCACAGTGGCTCATGCTTATAATCGTAACTACTCACGAGGTCGAGGAGGGAGGATTGCTTGAGCCAAGGAAATAAGGCTGTAGTGAGCTATGATCGTGCCACTGCACTCCCTCAGAAAAAAGAAAAGAAAAAGAATTTTTTTAAAAAAGAATGGAAGACAGATATTTGCCATGCATTCCTAAACCTCTATAGATTTGAAATTTTTAAAAAAGATTAAAGAAATATGAGGCACACTCTTGTCTCCTGGGGTTGGTTTTTGTTGCCATCTGCCTGGGCTTCTACATGCTGATGACCTCAAGATCTGTATCTCCAGTCCTGCCTCCCTCTTGGATTTTAGACCTAGTACCTGTAGTCCTGTGCAGGTGTCTCACAAGTCCCTTAAACTCCAAATATCTAAAGCTGAAATGGATTTTCTTTATTCTTGAAAACTGCCCCTTGTCTGGGATTTTTCCCAGGAAATTATATTGCCAGTCAGTCACAGCAGTCATCTGGGAATCATCCTTGTTATCTCTTGGTCCTTACATACAATTGTGAGTCCCACATATCTTGACCTCTCTACGTATTATATAACTCTTCCTTCCTCTCTGATCACACTAGTATTGCCTTGGGTCAGGTTTCCACTTCCTAGACAATAGCATTCACTAGAACTGATCTTGTTGGGTTTCATCTGTGATCCACCCACATGTCAGTTCAGTTCGATATCATTGGAGGGATGCTACTCAAATGCACACCTAGTTAGGTTATTCCTTGGCTTATAACTTCTTTTTTTGTTTGTTTTTAAGACAGTGTCTTGCTCTGTTGCCCAGGCTGGAGTGCAGAGGCACAAACATGGCTCACTGTAGCATCGACCTCCTGATCTCAAGCGATCCTCCTGCCTCAGCCTTCCAAGTAGATGGGACTACAAGTGTGGGTCACCACACCTGCTAAATTAAAAATTTTTTTTTTTAGAGATGGGGTCTCACTATGTTGCCCAGGCTGGTCTTGAACTCCAGGGCTAACGTAATCCTCCCACTTCATTCTCCCAAAGTGCTGGGGTTACAGGCATGAGCCACCACACCCAGCCTTGGCTTATAACTTTTATCTTCTTTTTTTGTATATATACATATATATATATTTTTAATATCTCTTTAGTTTTAAAAAATTCAAATCCACAGAGGTTTTTGGAAAGTACAGTGAATATTTGTATATCCTTCACTTATTTATTATTTTTTAGAATTTATTTATTTAGGTTTTTCAGGCAGGGTCTTGCATTGTCATCCTGGTGAGTTCAGTGGTGCCATCAAAGCTCACTGCAGTCTTGATCTCCTGGGCTCAAGTGATCCTCCTGCCTCAGCCTCCCAAGTAGTTGGGATTATAGGCGTGAAGCATTGTGCCTGGCTTACTTTTTTAACATTTTTCAGCATTTAGGTTTTTTTTTTTCTCTCTCTTTCAACACACACACATACACACACACACACACAGAAACACACACAATATTTTTTCAAACCTGGAATTTTATTTGGTTCTTTTTTACAGTTTCCATTTCTTTGGTGAGATACCCTATCTGTTTAATCATTAAAAAATAGTTTTCTTTAATTCTTTGAATATACTTTCCTATGTTTATAATAGCTCTTTAAAGTTGTATGTGCTAAATCCAACATCAAGGCTCTAGGCCATCCTGGGATTGGTTTTTATGGACTTTTTAAAAAGACTGTGGTCAGATTTTCTTGTTTCTTTGCATGCCTGTGAATATTTGACTATAGACTGAACATTGTGAATTCTATGTTAGAGTGACTACGTGTTCTGTTATCTTTCTCTGAAGAGTGCTAATTTTTGTTGTAGTAGGTAATTCAATTACTGGCTGACCACCTTGAACTTGTGTAGGTTTATTTTTATGCTCTGTTAGGGCAAATCAGTGGAAACTGACCATCTCTTAAGAGGTGGTCTTTCTAGTGTCTTAGCTGGATGCCTGCAGTACTAATGAGGTTTTTCCACTATCTGCTGCTTCAGTTATAGTGTTTGTTTTCTGTTCTCAACCTCATAGCAGCTGCTTCCTGGTAAGTCTTACTTAATCTCACCTTGCATCTGGATAACATAGGCTTCAACCAAATGTTCATGGGGAACCCACACACAGGCTTCTGATATTCCCTCTTTGCATAGTGTTCTTCTCTCTGCTGTCCTACCCTGCAGATTCTAGTTCCTGCAGCTACTACATGAATTACGGTTGGGAAATTGTCCCCAGGCAGACAGCCAGGATGAGCATAGGGCTCGCCATGTGAATTTCCCTTCTCCTTGCAATTGTAATCTTGTGCTGCCTGTTGTCATTTGCCTGAAAACAGTTGCCTCATATATTTGGTTCAGTTTTATTGTGCCTGGCTTATGGCACATGGTGGGAGGGTTATTCTTGCACACATTTCTTTGTCATACCCAGAAGTCTGTTACAATTCTGTGTGTGTGTGTGTGTGTTTGAGGCAGGGTCTCCCTCTGTTGCCCAGGCTGAAGTACAGTTCCTCCACCTTTATCCTTCACCTTCTGGGCTCAAGTGATTATCCTGCCTCAGCCTCCCGAGTAGCTGGGACTACAGGTGCACATCACTATGCCTGAATAATTTTTGTATTTTTTGTAGAGACAGGGTTTGCCATGTTGCCCATGCTGGAACTCCTGGGCTCAAGGGATCTGGCTGCCTCGTCCTCCCAAAGTGTTGGGATTATAGGCATGAGCCACCATGCTCAGCCTGTTACAATTAATTTAATTTTATTTTGTTCACCTGAATTAGTTAAAATTGTCAACCATTATAGCACTTTACCTTTTAACATTTTGCTTCTGCTTATCATTCTTAAATAGCTCTCTACAGCCTACAGCCATGTTACCGGTATCTAGACTTGGTGACAAAGTGCATGAAGTGCTGTGTGGCTGAATCCTTTCTTTTTTTGGTCTGCTTCAACTCCCTGCTTAGCCTCCACACCATCCCCTGCTACCTTGGGCTCCCTCCTTCTCCTCCGCTTTTGTTTAAGCTGCTTGAGCCAGACATATTCTTTGTCTGCCTGGGAAATCCCTACCTATTCATTCAACTTTTTGGTTTCAATATTGTCACTGTTGTCATCATCATAATCATCACATTTAAAGCTTATTGAGTGCTTGCTATGTGCTAGGCATTGTTCAAAGTGCTTTATGTGCATTACATTTAACCCTTTCAATCATCCTATTATGCATGTACTATTATTGTAATTTGTATTTATTTATTTTAAAAATTTTAAAGACAGGCTGTCATTCTGTTGCCCAGGCTGGAGTGCAGTGGCATGATCATAGCTCACTGCAGCCTCAAACTTCTGGGCTCAAGCAAGCCTCCCATCTCAGCCTCCCGAGTAGCTGAGACTACAGGTGCACAACACCATGCCTAGCTAATTTTTTAATTTTTAGCAAAGACGAGGTCTTGCTATGTTGCCCAGGCTGATCTCAAACTCCTGGCCTCGACCAATCCTCCTTCCTCAGCCTGCCAAAGTGCTGGGATTACAGATGTGAGCCAACACACCCAGCCCAGGTACTGTTATTAACTACATTTTTGCAAATGTGAAAAATCCAGAAGTTAAATAACCTTGTCCAAGGTCACATAACCACCATCTGTTGGACCTGAGAGCCATTCACTTTTATGTACTGAATCCTGTTCCCTGTGAGATGAGACCCTGTGTGCTTCCCTTGTACCCGTCACATCACCATCACATGCATCTCTGCCACCACTGTGACACATGGGTGAGCACTTGGCTGATTAATCAAATTTCAGTGGGTGGAGAGATATTTTTAAAGTTCTGTGTGAGCCCAGAGTGCTCCTGACTGAGAGGAGAGGTGCCCTGCAGCCCAGGAAAGGCTGGCCATGAGCATGATTTTATGCCAGGAGCGGGGCTGGTTTCTGTGCAGTAAGCTCTGGAGGGCCCTCTCCACCCGCCACCCATCTGGTCCATCCTACGTTTTCTTGTAATGAAGGTCCCCCCATCCCCTACTGTTTTCTCCCCTGCTCTTGCCGGCTGATTTCAGGATCCCAGAGGCAAACTCAACTTGCCTTTTTTGGAGACACTTCCCTCTACAGGCTTTCTAAGAGGGGGTTTGAAGGAGGCAGAAACATTCCTGTTACAAGAAGAGAAGCTTGCAACTCTTATCTGATGGCTCAAAGTTCTCTCCTCCAGAGGAAGCCTAAAACCTACGCAATGCGTGAACCGCATCATCATCCCAATAAGAGGGGGAGTGTCAGATATACAGCTCTGCCCTGAGTTGGGAATTAGCTTTACAACTTACATCTTTTATCTACCTGGGTACCTTCCTCCTGGAGGCTTGACCTGCCTTTGAGCCTTGAGAGAGAAATCTTTTGTGGAGAGTTGTGAGACTTTGTTAGCAGGGCAGAGCAGGGATTTCTCTGAGGGTAGCTGCTTCCAAGGGCCCATTCCTTAAAGGGACACTTGCTAAGTCTTCTAGTAGTTTCCCGCACATTGTTCTGAAAATGCATTTTGATAGCTGTGGCCAAGAAAGAAACCTGAGTACCTACCTTCCCCGCCAGCTTCATGCTGTTAATTTGTAATTTATATTCTGCCTGTTTCCAAAAGCGATCGAGACATCATAAGATAAAAGAAAAAACACAACTGCAAAGGCTGTCAGAATAGAAATAGAAAATAGAAATCCACACACAAGGAGAAAGAAAAAAAAATATGGCAGCCCCTTAAAGGAACACATTGGCTCGGAATGTGCATGACATTAGCTGCAAACTTCCAATTGGTCCAGGCAAAAAGTTAAACACCAGTTACCTGATTCCAGTGATGGCCTTAAAGTGTCTATTGGAAGAATGGTTTTCTCAACTATATTTTAAACAGGAACTCTTTGCCCCATATTCAGATTATCTAATATACAGGTATTTTGTATTATTTCAGACACATTGGTGGCTTTCAACCTTATCTCACTATCAAATTTCTGTGAACTTTTTCAATACATATTTCTTCTAGTGATAGTAACCTATCATGGTGGCGATTCTCAATGAGGAAAGAGGTGCTCATACTAGACTTTCTAGATGCAAGGAGATGGGGGTACGTTGTAGTTTAGTTTTGTGTTTTGTTTTGTTTTTTTCTGAGATAGGATCTTAGTCTGTTGTCCAGGCTGGAGTGCACTGGTGCCATCACTGCTCACTGCAGCTTTACCTCTCAGTTTCAAGCGATCCTCCCACCTCAGCCTCTCAAGTAGCTGGGAGCACAGGTGCGTGCCACTACATCTGGCTAATTCTGTTTTGTTTTTTATTTTTGGAGAGATAGGGTCTCACTGTGTTTGCTAGGCTGGTCTGGAACTCCTAGGCTCAAATGATCCTCCCTCTTTGGCCTCCCAAAACGCTGGGATTACAGGTATGAACCACTGCGCCCAGCCACTGTAGTTTAGAAAGCCTTCCCAACCGGTGATCTAAATACTGGCTTCAGAAAATGTTTCCTGGGTTCTTACTTCTAAGAACCCTGCCTGAGATAGCAAGCAGAGGGTGGTATCTTGTTATGCAAAAGAACCTGCTGCATCTTAAAGCATAACCTTGACTTGAGCTATTTGAGGAACAGGAGTAACCAAGTGTTTATCTCAATCATAAAATCACCTTTATCTTGTTCCTGGGGAATCTTTCACTCTCAACAGAAATGCATCATAATAGATCTAGTAAGGCAGTAAAGCCCCATGATGCTTCCCCAGATAACTAAATGAGTTAACCTGTTGAGTAGAGTTGTTCAACATTATCCATCTGGATGCTGAAGGGAGTTTGCCAAAACCCATCTTTCTGATGTTGGCTTCACTGACACTGAGCTGTTTCTCCTTGCAGTAATTGGCCAGCAGCAGGTTCAGCTGTTCCCTGTGACTACTCAAGAATGTGATATTAGCAACATGTCCTAGCAGCAGTGACTCACTGGTCTTCTCTCTTCACAGTGGCATCCAGGGCATCTAAACTTTGCTCCACTCATCGCAGGTGATGAGTTAGGACACACCCATTTAAAATACAAATTTGCTCTATCAACATGGTCATTAATATTTACTTCTTAAGCAGGAAGAGTGTGGAATTTACATCCAGATCTGTATTGCCATATTACTGTGTAACAGATGACTCAAAAACTTCCTGGTTTAGCTTGGGCATGGTGGCTTATGCCTGTAATCCTAGCACTTTGGGAGGTGAGGCAGGAGGATAACTTGAGGCCAGGAGTTCGAGACTAACCCGGGCAACATGACAAAACCCTGTCTCTACAAATACCACAAAAATTAGCCAGCAGTTACATGGATGGAGCTGAAGGCTGTTATCCTTAGCAAACTAATGCAGGAACAGGAAACCAAATGCTGCGTGTTCTCACTTGTAATCCGGAGCTAAATGATGAGAACACATGGTCACATAGAGGGGAACAACAGACCCTGGGGCCTGTCAGATGGTGTAGGGCAGGTAGGAGGAGGGAGAGGATCAGGAAAAAATAACTAATGAGTAGTAGGCTTAATACCTGAGTGACAAAATAATCTGTACAGCAAACCCCTATGACACAAGTTTACCTATGGAACAAACCTGCATGTGTACCCCTAAACTTAAAAGTTGTTAATAACAACAACAACAAAAAATTAGCCGGGTGTGGTGGTGCATGCCTATGGTCCTGGATACTTAGGAGGCTGAGGCTGGAGAATTGCTTGAGCCCAAGAGTTCCAGGTTGCAGTGAGCTATGATTGCACCACTGCACTCCAGCCAGGGCAACAGAGTGAGACCCTGTCTCAAAAAAAAAAAAAAAAAAAAAAAAAGAATATCCTGCTTATTCTTTTTGAGGAGGAAGTGTTGTAGCAGATTAGGATCTACAGACAGATCTATAATTTTAAAGCGTTGGAGGTTTTTCCTTTTTTGAAGATATATTTGATTCAAAGATCTTAACTGGTTTTTATATGCAATTCTGGAATTGGGCAATACCTCATTCTATAAAGTGAGTGTTCTTATGAGCTGAGCAGAGAAGTTTGATTTTATAGGCAGAAAAGGGCTGAGGAAAGCAGAACCAGAAAACAAAAAAAGCAGATAGATTGTTTCAGAGTGACTTTCCTTGTAAAGGTTAGAGCAGAGGGAATTCCTTCTCATGCTGGCTAAAATGGACTTGCTGGCTAAAACGGACTTGCTTAGGGATTTGGCTACCAGCTCAGTCTCCTGACTTCTCAGAAGGTCATATAAACCACTTAGTTTTGGCTTGGTCGTGTGGAACTTTTAGCAAGAGGGACTCCATTTTGGTTTGGTTTATTGGGCCGCGTGCAGGAGCTCAGTCCAAACCAATGGCCTCCCATCAATTTCACTTAATATTTATGCAAAGCAGTTCAGCAAGGTAAAAGGGGAGTGAACAGGGAAGGCTGGATGGCCTAGACCCTTGAAACCTGCACAACAACATTAATTTGGGGGGAATTTGTTTCATCCTTAAGGCAGTGCCTAAATATATCACGTTCATCCCTGGGAACAAACACAGTGAAATGATAGGCATGTAGTGACTGCTCAAAAATACTTGTTGAATAAATGAACACTAGTTCCTCTGATAAGAGAACTTTGTCAAAAAATGAGCTCATTAGGCTGGGCGTGGTGGCTCACACCTGTAATCCCAACACTGTGGGAGGCGGAGGAGGGAGGATTGCTTGAGGCCGGGAGTTCAAGACCAGCCTGGGCAATACAGTGGGCAACATAGCACAGGCTGGGTAACCAGCCTGTACAAAAAGTTAAAAAGTTAGCCAGGTATGGTGGTGGGTACCTATAGTCCCAGTTAGGAAGCTGAGGGAGAAGGATTGTGAGAGCCCAGGAATTTGAGGCTGCAGAGAGCCCTGATCATGTCATTGAACTCTAGCCTGGATGAAAGAGTGAGTCCCTGCTTAAAAAAAATAAAAAATAAATAAAAATAAATTAAAAGCATGGTTGAAGATGCATGGCATTTAACCTACTTCACCACCCCACAAGTTTTGAATTTCTCACCTGTACCATGTGGATAATAGTATATACTTTCTAGGGATAATAAGAGGTGATACATGCGAAGTGAGGAATTGCTATTCCTACTATTGTTCCTATCTATTGGGCACGTACTGCATGCCAAATACACACAGTATGGGAACAATAGCAGGAATAGTAAATTGTTGTTATTGTTATGATGATGCTTATTATTTTGATGGAACAAACCCAGACAAAGGACCACCACCCCAACACTGGGACAAGTAGTAGCTCTTTAGAGGAGAAGCGAAACACTGGACAGGGTCCAGTGCCAATTATTCTGCCAGGACAGGCCCACTTCACAATGTGAATGCCTCTAACTGGAGAGGCCTGTCAATAAATGGAAGAATCTGGACAACCCATTGTGATTCTTTGTGTCTTAACTCTAAGCGCACAAGGATACCTTTCCTACTTCCCCATCTCAACTTCAGCACTTTGTATCGCAATGGCTGTCCTCACTGGTTTGGAGGTGAGACACTAAATTGCCAGTGAGAGGAGAGGGAAGAGGAACCAATAATAGTTTCCAAACCTTGAATTGTCCTGAGGGATAGAACCAGGATCCTCTTAAAGAAAATGTAGTACATATACAACATGGAATACTATGCAGCCATAAAAAAAGTAAAATCATGTCCTTTGCGGCAACATGGATGCTGCTGGAGGCCATTATCCTAAGCAAATTAACGCAGAAACAGAAAACCAATACTCCGTGTTTTCACTTGTAAGTGAGACATAAACATTGGGTACACGTGGATATAATAATGGAAACAATAGACACTGGGGACTTCAAAACAGAGGAGAGAGGAAAAGGGCGCATTGAAAAACTACCTATTTGAATAATACTATGTTAACTATTTGGGTGATGGGTTCCATCAAAGCCCAAACCTCAGCATCATGAAATATATCCATATAACTAACCTGCACAGGTTACGCCCTGAATCTAAAAAGAAAAAAGAAACAAAAAAGGCCAAGGATCCTCTAAGACCTGGGTTTTGATGTGGAAAGCAGTGCAGATGGCTGCAAATCCAGGCCTTCCAAATCCTCCGTGTGAGGCTTCCAAGGATCAGGAGGGAACGTGTCCATAGATCTCCTTTTAAAGTTAATGGATGTGTCCCTCAATACTTATTCCCTGGGTTGGAGCTGCGGTGGTGATGGGAGATGTGGAGGCTGAAATCAAGGCTGGTTGACCAGCACTCACTCCCCTATGGAAGGGGACACTGGAGGCACTTTGAGTTCAACACACTGGATATATTTCTCTGCCTTCCTCTCTAAAGCAGGAGGTGGTGTTTGAAGAGCGAAGCTTTCTGAAAATGGAAGAGCCTGACCATCCATCTTGCTGGTGGTGGATGTTAGCATCCCTATATTCAGGAGTGTTCCTTTTCCCTGACTATTCTCACTCCTCTTGCGGTTTCCCTAACCTCATCTGGTTAAAATACAAGGCCATTTTTGTTTCAATGGTGCTTCCAAATTCTACTCATCAACTTCAATATTAAGAGTTTGTGGCCGGGCGCAGTGGCTCACGCCTGTAATCTCAGCACTTTGGGAGGCCGAGACGGGTGGATCATGAGGTCAGGAGATCGAGACCATCCTGGCTAACAC
>NW_012113364.1:5421370-5430765 GCF_000951035.1 Colobus angolensis palliatus | reverse complement strand
CACCTCGGCCTCTCAAAGTGCTGGGATTACAGGCGTGAGCCACCGCGCCCAGCCTACTGATCATTTTTAAGCTGGTGCCAGTTGGTGTGGGCTTTGCTGCTGTTACTCTGCTCGTATCCAGTGAAATGAGCCTCCGGGTATGTTGCAGACCTCAACTATCTGGGGGACGATTTAACATCTCTGAGCCTAGAAGCACCGTAGGGATGATAGATCATACAATTTTTGGTCTGGTACCCCTGTGTAATTTGTAGGGGACTTTGGAGAGCTTGGTTTTTCTGCCATCTGGTGCTGTGGTCGGGGGGAAGTGGGGAAAAGGGTGTCATGGAGACACACCTGAGAACTTAAGTGTTCTTTACACCTGTGTGTGGGGCTCCTCAGATGGTCAAGTGCAATGGCTTAGCCAGCACCTATTGGGGGTGTAAAACTACTGTGAGTTTCCGGTGCATGATTGATCATGGTTTGATGCTACCCCCTTTAAGATCCCTTCAGAGGTGCCACTCTTTCTGGGAAAAGTGCCCTGAGCTGCTGCTGAAGTCTCTTGCCGGATTTTGAAGATCCCCAGTATACAAGTTAAGGAAAATATTGTTTCAAATTTTGAATCTTCCATGACTGTGGTTGATCAGCCCAGCAGCCCAAGTCTGAAGTTTTTAACCTGGGGTATGTGCCCCTGTGGAGCTTAATATTGTGTGTGTTTATGAGTAGTGATGATTTTTTTTTTCTGGAGAGAAGACAGATCTGTAAGTTTTGTCATATGGAGTTCAACAAAAGGAGTTTGTAAAAGGAGTTCAACAAAAAGGGTAACATCAATTACCAATCCACACTCCATGAACTGGACTTCTCTTATTCTTATCACCGCACAGGGCTTTTGCTTTGCTTTGCTTTGTATTTATTTTATTTTTTCCAGAGACAGGGTTTTGCTCTGTCTCCCGGGCTGGAGTGCAGTGGTGCAATCATAGCTCACTGCAGCATCAAACGCCTGGCCTCTAGAACTATAGGTGTGTGCCATCACACTCGGCTAATTTTTACATTTTTTGTAGAGATGGGATCTCACTATGTTGTCCAGGCTAGTCTCAAAGCCAAGGCTTCAAGCTGTCCTCTCACCTTGGCCTCCCAAAGCACTGGACTGTTTTGCTTTTGGTGGGAAGACTGGACAAGGTATATTGATGCTTGCAGATGAGATCCTTTTTGCATTTTAAAAGGTTGCATTGGTTGTGGTTTGCAGAATGGATTTGAGAGAAGTGGGCCTTGAGGCTGGGGCAACAACCAGAAGCCCTGTTGCATAGTTAGGGGAGAAAGGAAAGGGCTTAGACTGAGGAAGGAGCAATGAGTTGGGGAGAAGTTGGCATGGGAATTTAACAATACAGACCCTTGCTCTGTTTATGTTACTCCATTTGATGTTTGCAATAACTGGGAGACATAGGTGTCCCCATTATACAGATGAGGGAAATTAATGTGAAAGGGATTACGTCAGTTGCCCGAGTCACACATACTGAGTCATGCAACTCATGGGAGTGAGATTTCCGCTCAGCTTAATCAGACTCCAAAGCCCATGCTCTTAACTAACTACCATGTTAAATTGTCTCTACTGTAATGCATCTTGATGAGATATGGATGTGGGGGTGAGGTGTGTGGCCACTTAACTAGGTGATGAGGTGCAAGTGGTGACAGCCACTGAGACCAGGGACAGGGAGTCTGGAGAGGGTGGGATGGTGATGAGAACTGAAGGTCGTCTTACTGGAGATGTCCGGTGGGTTCTTGCATATTGATTTCTGGGACGCAAAGTCTTTATCCCAGATATACAGATTTTGGGGTCTTCATTATACTGAAGTGATGATAATGGGAAGATAGCCGAAGACCCATCCCCAAGGCCCAGCAGTCTTAATCATGCTTGATCACAAGCTGGTCAATGGTGGCTGGATAACTGGGAGTCACTGCTTCTCCAGCTAAGCTTCTTCATATCTATTTTTGATGTATATATATTTTATTTTATTTTATTTTATTGTTTTTTTGAGACGGAATCTTGCTCTGTCGCCCAGGCTGGAGTGCAGTGGCTGGATCTCGGCTCACTGCAAGCTCCGCCTCCCGGGTTTCCGCCATTCTTCTGCCTCAGCCTCCTGAGTAGCTGAGACTACAGGTGCCCGCCACCTCGCCTGGCTAGTTTTTTGTATTTTTTAGTAGAGACGGGTTTTCACCGGGTTAGCCAGGATGGTCTCGATCTCCTGACCTCATGATCTGCCCGTCTCGACCTCCCAAAGTGCTGGGATTACAGGCTTGAGCCACTGTGCCCGGCCTGTATATATATTTTAAATTGAAATGGAGTTTCGCTCTATTGCCCAGTCTGGAGTGCAGCGATGCGATCTCAGCTCACTGCAACCTCCGTCTCTCAAGTTCAAGCAATTCTCCTGCCTCAGCCTCCCTAGTAACTGGAATTATAGGTGTGTGCCACCCATGCCTGGGTAATTTTTTTTTTTTTTAATTTTTAGTAGAGATGGGGTTTCACCATATTGCCCAGGCTGGTCTCGAACTCCTGACCTTGGGTGATCTGTGTGTCTCAGCCTCCCAAAGTGCTGGGATTACAGGTGCCCACTACCACACCCAGCTAATTTTTGTATTTTTAGTAGAGACAGGGTTTCACCATGTTGGCCAGGCTGGTCTTGAACTCCTCACTTCGGGTGATCTGCCAACCTCGGCCTCTCAAAGTGCTGCGATTACAGGCGTGAGCCACCACGCCTGGCTGGCTTCTTTGTATCTTTTGGCTGTGTTTAACATGCCGTGCTTAGTCCCCTAGTTTTCCATAGTATTCTCAAAGCCAAAATCCCCTATCAGAAAGATGAACACATTGAGTTCAAAAAGTCACCTATTTGTGCTCAATTATTCTGGTTTATTGATTGACAGTGGCCTTGGGTTATTGATTGATGGAGTTCTCCTCTTTCAAACTACTTGTTTGAATAAGAACCTGGTCTAAACCCAGTAGCTGTCTCCGATTTTAAAGGAAGTTCACTCTGGCTCCTGGCCACACAAATGTCTTTTTCAGGGTATCATAGAAATATGCTGCAGTTTCCTCTGCTAAATGGAATCATAAAGAGACTGCAGGAAATCAAAGATTGCCTGCATATAATTTGGGCTGCCCCGTGGATAAGGAGCTTGACTTCTTGCCGGTGAAGGAGCAAATTCCAGGGATTGTGAAATCAGACTGAACTTGGGTCAAATACTGGATGTATTGTTTATGATCTCTGTGCTCTTGGGCAAGTTTTTTAAAAAAAATTTCATTTCATTGGTTTCTCAGGTACAGGTGGGTTTTGGTTACATGGATAAGTTTTTTTGTTTTTTGAGACGGAGTCTTACTCTGTTGCCCAGGCTGGAGTGCAGTGGCACGATCCCAGCTCACTGTAACCTCCGCCTCCCAGGTTCACACCATTCTCCTGCCTCAGCCTCCCGAGTAGCTGGGACCACAGGCACCCACCACCACGCCCGGCTAATTTTTAAAACTTTTTGTAGAGATGAGGTCTAACTCTATTGCTCAGGCTTGTCTCAGACTCCTGACCTCAAGCGACCCTCCCACGTAGGCCTCCTAAAGGGCTGGGATTACAGGTGTGAGCCACTGTGTCATGCCAGGCAAGAATTCTTCGAGATGGAATTTCTTGAAGTATAAGAGCAATAAAGCCCGCCATCTAATAGGACACTAATAGTGTCCCCATAAGTTGTGAAATCTTAAAAAGTGCCCATCACTTCAGTATATCTCTCCTTAAAGACTATTTATTTAGGCCAGGCGCGGTGGCTCATGCCTGTAATCCCAGCACTTTGGGAGGCCGAGGTGGGTGGATCATGAGGTCAGGAGTTTGAGACCAGCCTGACCAACATGGTGAAACCCCGTCTCTACTAAAAATACAAAAATTGGCCAGGCATGATGGCATGCATCTGTAATCGCAGCTACTCAGGAGGCGAGGCAGGAGAATGGCTTGAACCCGGGAGATGGAGGCTGCAGTGAGCCGAGATCGCACGACTGCACTCCAGCCTGGGTGACAGGGTAAGACTTTGTCTCAAAAAAAAAAAAATTTATAAGTGTACTGGGCTGGGCGTGGCAGCTCGCACCTGTAATCCCAGCACTTTGGGAGGCTGAGGCTGGCGGGTCACTTGAGGTCAAGAGTTCGAGACCAGCCTGGCCTACATGGCAAAACCCTGTTTCTACTAAAAATATAAAAATATTAGCCAAGTGTGGTAGGGGAACTTGTAGTCCCAGCTACTCGGGAAGCTGAAGCATGAGAATCGCTTGAACCCAGGAAGCAGAGGTTGCAGTGAGCTGAGATCATGCCACTGCACCCAAGCCTGGGTGACAGGCTCAAAAAAAAAAGGAAAAAAGTCTGGGTGTGGTAGATCACCCCTATAATCCCAGCACTTTGGGAGGCTGAGGCAAATCACAAGATCAGGAGTTCGACACCAGCCTTGCTAACATGGTGAAACCCTGTCTCTACTAAAAATATAAACAAACAAACAGAATTAGCAGGGTGTGGTGGTGGGCACCCATAATTCCAGCTACTGGGGAAGTTGAAGCATGAGAATCGCTTGAACCCAGGAGGCAGAGGTTGCAGTGAGCTGAGATTGTACCACTGCATTCCAGCCTGGGTGACAGAGCGAGATTCCTTCTCAAAAAAAGTAAAGAAAGGCCAGGCATAGTGGCTTATGCCTGTAATTCCAGCACTTTGGGAGGCCAAAGCGGGTGGATCACAAGGTCAAGAGTTCAAGACCAGCCTGGCCAACATGGTGAAACCCCATCTCTACTAAAAATACAATAAACAAACAAACAAACAAACAAACAAATAATTGGCCAGGCATGGTGATGCAAGCCCATAATCCCAGGTACTTGGGAGGCTGAGGCAGGCGAATTGCTTGAATCTGGGAGGCAGAGGTTGCAGTGAGCCAAAGTGGCACCACTGCACTCCAATCTGGGCCACAGGGCAAGAAAGACTTTGTGTCAGGAGAAAAAAAAAAAAAAAGAATATTTATTTAAGTGAGCTAAGACGTCAAGGTATGTGCTAATGGCTTCAGGTTCACTTGTGCTGGGTGTTATGACTGAGAGCTCATAAACGGATTCTGTCCCCTCAGCAAAAAAACAAAACAAACAAACAAAACAGTGCGAGGAAGTACCCTCTGAGCCTCTGATCACTGTTTTTGATTATAATGTGTTTTTTTCCCTAAAGCATTGCCCTCTCACAGTAAAACACATTTGTCTTCGTAGAGACAGTGGCTCTGTGTGTGTGCTCGAGATAGCTACAAGTCACTTGGGAGGCTGATGAGTGGGGACAGCTGACGATGGATCCAGGTAGGGGACTCATGCATCACGTTGTTCCTTCATGGCCTTAACAAATTACCAGGCAGAGACAAATCAAGTACACTCAAACAATCATGTTCTCTGCATTCTCCCCAAATTTGATGCAGTCCTGAGCAAATTCTGTGCAACAAAACCAGGGCATCTGTAGAGAAGGCAGCTATAAAATTGTTCATTGCTTGCCTAAGGAAATCCAACGGGACAGACTTCTTCACAAGATTCTATAGGGCACTGCACAAGAAAGACAGCACAGCACTGAGAAAGGTTCGTGTGTATTCTGTACAGTAGTTGGTCTAGTTTGCTGATGGGCAGTGCTATCTAATGGTCAGAGCCACCAAGAAGAGCAGAAATGGAGCCTCAGTTTGCCTCCCGGTAAAATGGGGATATGAGGCTGGGCACAGTTGCTCATGCCTGTAATCTCAGCACTTTGGTAGGCTGAGGCGGGCAGATCACTTGAGGCCAGGAGTTCGAGGCCAGCCTAGCCAACATGGTGAAACCCCATCTCTATTAAAAATATAAAAATTAGCCAGGCGTGGTGGCGGACCGCTGTAGTCCCAGCTACTCTGGAGGCATAGGCAGGAGAATCGCTTGAACCTGGGAGACGAAGTTTGCAGTGAACTCAGATCGCGCTACTGCACTCCAGCCTGGGCAACAGAGTAAGACTTTGTCTAAAAAAAAAATGGGGATATGGTTTGGCTTTGTATTTCCACCCAAATCTCATCTTGAATTGTAATCCCCGCATGTCCAGGGAGAGACCTGGTGGGAGATGATTGGATTATGGGGGTGGTTCCACCATGCTGTTCTTATGATAGTGAGTTCTCATGAGATCTGATGGTTTTGTAAATGACAGTTTCTCCTGCACATGCTCTGCTTCTCCTGCTTTGCCATGGTAAGATGTACTTGTTTCCCTTTCAACTTCAGCCATGATTGTAAGTTTCCTGAGGCCTCCTCAGCCATGCAGAACTGTGAGTCAAAGCACCTTTACAGATTATCCAGTCTCAGGTATGTCTTTATAGCAGTCCTTAAAACAAACTAACACAAACGGGAATTGTTATCTTAGAATCACACCTTGACTCACAGAAGAAAGTTGTAAGGATGAAGGCACCAGTTCCATAGAGGTCATAAATAAATGAGAAATAAACTCATAACTGAATTTGGTATATTTTCATAAAATGATCAAAAACTTGCATTCATTCTTAAAGTTTTTAATTGCATCTCTGTAATATCTAAGCAGTATCTCCAGATGCTGAAAACCAAAATGATCAATCAGACACAGGTCCAGCCTCTGAGGACCCAGCCAAGAGACTAAGTCCCGGTAGAACAGGGTGGATGGAATGTCAGTCTCAGAATAGGGGAACTTCAGCTCTCATCCCTTCCAGAGCCTTGACCTTCTCTGAACCTCAGTTTCCCCACTTGTAAAAATGGGACAATAATAATAAGTAACTTCGTGAAGTTTTTTAAATACCGAAGGCGTAATATTCATTGATTTGCTCATTCATTCACAAATGTTGATTGAGTGCCTACAGTGTTTCCGGCACTGTTTTAAGCTCCAGGGTGCAGCAATAAGCAAAGTAGAACTCCCATAGAGCTTCTGCTCTTGTGGCAGGAGGCATAGTATATTATACTGTAAGAATTACAGACAATAAAATAAGCAGGAACAGGAGTAGAAATAGCGTGGAGGCTCTGTAATAATCCAGACGAGATACAGTGGTGGCTGGGACTAGGGTGGTGGCCCTGGAGGTTGGAAGGATCCATGGGATTCTGGATCTCCCTCCCTCCCTTCCTCCCTTCCTCCCTCCTTCTCTTCCTTCCTCTTTCTCTCTTTCTTTTTTTTTTTTTTTGAGCCAGGGTCTTGCTCTGTCATCCAGGCTGGAGCGCAGTGGTGTGATCACAGCTCACTGCAACCTCCACCCACTCTAGGCTCAAGCAGTCCTCCCACCTCAGCCTCTTGAGTAGTAGCTGGGACCACAGGCATGCACCACCACACATGACTAATTTTTTATTATACTTTTAGTAGAGAAGAGGTCTTGCCATGTTGCCCAGGTTGGTCTCAAACTCCTGACCTCAGGTGATCCACCTGCTTTGGCCTCCATAAGTGCTGGGAATATAGGCCTGAGTTCACATGCCTGGACAGATTCTGGATCTATTTCAAAGGTGGACTTACCAAGATTTGCTGATGGGGTAGGTGTGGAGTACAAGAGGAAGAGAGAAGTGAGGGATGACTAGCAAGATTGCTGGCTCAATCAACTAGAAGAATAGAGGGAGATTAACTGAGAGGGGAGAAAGAAAGTCCAGGAACTCAGTATTCAACATGTTGAGTCCAATACTTATTAGCTATCCAGGTGGAGATTCTGAATAGGCCATTACAAAACTGAGTCTGGACTTTGGGGAAGCATTAAGATTTACATAACTAAAATATCTTGTGTGTTGTGTGACAAAATTGGGTGCTGAATAACCTTAATTATTGATCAATTAATTATGAATAATTATTAATCTATATTTTAAAAATTAAACTTCCAATTGTGAGATGTGTGTAGAATCACATGCCATTGTAAGAAATAATGCAGGAAGGTGCCTATACCCTTTGTCCAGTGTCCCCCAGTGGTAATGTCTTGCAAATCTATGGTACTATATTACAACTAGGATATTGACGTTGATACAGTTAATATACAGAACCTTCCCATCACCGCAACTCACCCATATTCACGTAAACTATTAGATGCCATAAACACTACAGAAAGTAAGCTATGGCATGGTGGCCTGTAATCCTTGCACTTTGGGAGGCTGAGGCAGGAGGATTGCTTGAGCTCAGAAGTTTGAGACTAGCCTGGACAACAGAGTGAGGCCTTGTCTCTACAAAAAATAAACAAAATGAGCTGGGCATGGTGATGTGTACCTATAGTCTTAGCTGCTTGGAAGGCTGAGGTGGGAGCATCGCTTAAGCCCAGGGAGGTTGAGGCTGCAGTGAGCTATGATCACACCACTGCACTCTGATCCGGGCAACAGAGCAACACTCTGTTTCTAGAAAAAAGGGGGAAAAAAGTAGTTCAGAGGAAAGAGAAAGAATGTCCTGGTGTAACTGCTCAGACAAGGCTTCCAGCAGAGGGAGGTACTTGAGATGGGCCCTGAAGGAAGAGAACAATTGGGATAGATAGTATAATAAAGGGCAGAATGAAAAAAATCCTGTGATGTGGAAATTTGGTGTGTGCTGGGCCTTGGAGGCTGTCGGGCTTTGACCAGAGTGGAAAGTGAGAGGTGGGCACATCAGAAGCAGGATTGAAGGGCTGGTTAGGTCTGAGGGCTTAGGGGACCAGGTCAAAAGGTGGGACTGTAGTAGGGAGGTAGCCGGGGGATCTTGGAAGATTTTTGAGCTTGAAATGATACAGCCTCAGCTCCAAGAGGATTGGTCTGGTGTCTATGTCTTTAGTAGGATGGAGCAGGGGGAACACTGGGGTGACCAGAGAGACCCTGCCCAACAGCCAAGGATAAAGGAAAGCCAGGCCCTTAACTTCATAGAGGATGGAAAAGGATAGTGTATGAGATCATTTTGCATTGCTATATAGGGATACCTGAGACTGGGTAATTTACAAAGAAAAGAGGTTTATGTTGCTCACGGTTCTGCAGGCTGTACGAGCGTGGTACCTGCATCTGCTTGACTTCTGGTGAGGCCTCAGGGAGCTTTTACTCATGTTGGGAAGAGAAAGGGGAGTGGGCATCACATCGCAAGAGGGGAAGTAAGCGAGATGCCAGCCTCTTTTAAACAACCAGCTCCCACGTGAACTAATAGAGCAAGAACTCACTCATTACTGCTGGGAGGGCACCAAACCATTCATGAGGGATCCGCCCCATGACCCAAACACTTCCCACCAGACCCACCCTCCAACACCAGGGATCACATTTCTTTTCTTTTCTTTTTTTTTTTTTAATTATACTTTAAGTTCTAGGGTACATGTGCACAACGTGCAGGTTTATTACATATGTATACATGTGCCATGTTGGTGTGCTGCACCCATTAACTCATCATTTACATTAAGTATATCTCTTAATGCTATCCCTCCCCCTCCCCCCT
>NW_012113364.1:5418901-5420280 GCF_000951035.1 Colobus angolensis palliatus | reverse complement strand
AATTTTTGTATTTTTTTGTACAGACAGGGTTTTGCCATGTTGGCAAGGCTGGTCTCAAACTCCTGACCTCAAGTGATCTGCCTGCCTCAGCCTCCTAAAGTGCTGGGATTACAGGCATGAGCCACTGTGCCCTGCTGAAAGTCTATTTCTTGTTGAAGATCCTGTGGATAGCTCTGGGGGAAAAGTGTGCCTTCTTGCCTGGGCTAGTCCTGCCTCCACCAGCTATTAACCATGTGATCTTGGGCAAGTCTCTTGACTTCCTTGAGCCTTGATTTCTTGACCCGACACAGGAGGGTGGAAATGCTTGCCTGGCTTCCTGGTGGTGTTGCGATGATGGTTTCATGAGCTGTGTATGGGCAGCTGTCTGGTGCTTTGTACAGGAAGATGACACCTCTGTTGCTCACAGCTGGAGTGGAAGGGCTGGTGAATCTGTGTAATTTTTTTCATCAGTGATACTGAGCCAGGCAGGGGTGGCCTGAGCTTGTCCTAACTCAAGGCAGAATGATGAATCTGCATGTCTGTGTCTAATCAGGTCAGTCGGAACTCTGTGATGTCTAGTTGCTTTTTAGCACAACCCATGTAGTTTTTCAGTGTTTCTTTAATGAAGGAATTCGTGATCCATCACTGCTTATGTGATTTTTTAAAATTAATTTGCCTCACTTTCCTTTTGTCTTCTTGATTAAAAATACTTCTTTTAAGCCTTTCTCTTATATCTTGGAACATTCTAAAACTTAAAATGTCCTTTTGAAATGTTTCCCATAGCAACAAAACATGATCGATTATAGACTATCCTGATTCTCAAAATGGGATTGAGATTATATTTTTGAAAAAGAAATTTAGATAGAAATTTAATAGATGTTGTGGTTGGCTGAACAATGTCCCCTGAAAGATGTGTCCCCAAAGATATCCCCCTAAAGATGTGTGTGTCCTAATTCCTGACACTTGTGAATATGTTACTTTGTATGGCAAAAAGTACATTGCAGATGTGACTACATTAGGATGTTGAGATAGATTATTTGGGGTTATCTGGGTGGGAATAATAATGTAACGATAAATGTCCTTATAAGAGGGAGGCTGGAGGGTCAGAGTCAGAAAGCCATGTGATGATGGAAGAAGACAGAGAAAGGAAGAGAGAAAGAAGGGGAGAGAGAGAGAGAGCAACTGGCTGGAAGTTGCTGCATTGCTGACTTTGAAGATGGTGGAAGGGGCCATGAGCCAAGGGAATGTAGGCAACCTCTGGAAGTGAGAAAAGGCAAAGAGGCTGGTCATGGTGGTTCCTGACTGTAATCCCAGCACTTTGGGAAGCCAAGGTGGGTGGAGTTCTAGACCAGCTGGGCCAACATGGTGAAACCCCATTGCTACTAAAAATACAAAAATTA
>NW_012113364.1:5400607-5417516 GCF_000951035.1 Colobus angolensis palliatus | reverse complement strand
AAAAAAAAAAAAAAAAAATATTCTGGTAGGAATGAGGATCATTGGCCTAACTGTGAGGATGGGGCATCAGATAGTCCTGGGCAAAACAAGAAGTTGGTCAAAGGACCGTGTCTTTATTCTATGTCTTTTTTTCTGTCTTTTTCTCTTCTGTCCACTTTGAGGCATTTAGTTTTATTCTCCTTTTTTTCATCACTTTCTTATCAAAACATTCTCTCAAAAGAGAATCTGGTAATAGTAATTTATACCTTGGATGAGTTTTGATCGTGGAATTATAGAGTCACTGAAAGTTAGCCTGGCAAATGACATTGGAGGCAGGACAGGGCAGCTTCTGGGGCTTCCCAGGGAGGACACCACTCTTCAAGGGACGTTGCCAAGCCATGGTGTGTCACTGACTGCAGAGCCCGAGTCTTCTGACTTGGAGTCAGTCCAGAGCTGTCTGCAGGAGCCCTCACCCCTCAAAATGGTGTCAGCGTTTTAAGGCCAGTCCCTAAATTTGAAATGAGAGCTTTTATCCTCTGCCAAAGAAAGAAACTTCAGGTCTATCTGAGAGAGGAAAGGGAGTGTTTCTGAGGTAAGGGTTTGACAGTCCAGAGGTCCCATTGCATAAGGAGTTGATTCCTTTATCCCAAGACCCAGACAGGAAATGGAACTGGAAAGATGTTACCATAATAAAGTGTCTGGAAATTACTTTTGTTAGATAAGAGGGCACTCTGGAACTAGAGAAGAGAGAGGGAATCCCATAGGGAGAAAAGAAAGGAGGCTGGGTACATCTTAGGTCTGAGTTTTGTTTCATAGTGACCCTTTTTTAATTCAAAAATGTGGAGAACGCCTTGCAGTTATAAGCATTGCTGCCAGGGCAGTGAGACCTTGTGGCCAGTTACATTTCTTTGCTGGTGGAACAGAAACACATCTAGAAACGGTGGCTAGAAGAACAGTGGTGCACAGTTGCTGTTGAAAGAAGAACTGGTCTTTTGGGTTTTACTGAGGCGTCAGCCTAGCAAAGAAAGACCACGGGCTTTGGAGTCACAGACATCTAGATGAAAATCCTAGCTTGGACTCTAGCCAATGGTGTGATGTCTGGGAAGTGAATTCTGTCTCTGATCTTGCTTTACTCAACTTTATTTATTGATTTATTTATTTAGAGACGGAGTTGCATTCTTGTTGCCCAGGCTGAGGTGCAGTGCTGCAATCTTGGCTCACTGCAACCTCTGCCTCCCAGGTCAAGTGATTCTCATGCTTTAACCTCCTGAGTAGCTGGGATTACAGGTGCCCACTACCACACCTGGCTCATTTTGTGTTTTTAGTAGAAACGGGGATTTCACCATGTTGGTCAGGCTGGTCTCGAACTCCTGACCTCAGGTGCTCTGCCCGTCTCAGCCTCCCAAAGTGCTGGGATTATAGGCATGAGCCACTGTACCTGGCCCTGCTTTACACAGCTTTAAAATGAGTCACATCACAGTACTGCACATAGGGCTGCAGGAGAAGTCAGCATGTTGCTGGTGCCTAGGAATTGGTGGCTAAGATGATATTGTTCTTACCAGGGGTGGGCTGGGCTGCCTGCACGGAGGATGCATGAAAGCTTGAACAGTTCAGAGGGAGGAGGGAAAACCCCACATAGCACCTCGAGCGGGGATTGCTCTGTCTACATCACCTCACTTGAGGATTTTCCTCCAAGAGAACTCATCACCGATGATGTTTTGGGATGGAACAAGGTGATGAGGATGCTGAATAATGTCCTGTTCTGTTTTCCTCGTGCGAGATGTAGGTTGCCGGGGGATGTCACCCATCTCTCCACACCACGACTAGAGGAGTTGGAATAAAAGTCAGCGGGAGTCAGAGGGTAGCGACGTCTTAGTATTTGGTACAATTTAGGTAATTGGAATTTGCTTTTCCTCTGTCTCTGAAGTTAAGCACCAAGTTATGTAAGTTATTGCTAACTATGGCGTTGAGAAAGGGAATAGTCATTCTTTCTATCCATTGATAGTGCCATAAAACCAAATTTTTCTGCCTGCAAGCTACTTATAAATATATTTTCTCTGTCTGGGAAGCCTTTCTGCTTGTTCTTCACCTGCTGAGTTCCTCCTCAACCCCCATTTTAATTGCCACATCCTTTATGGAACCTTCTAAAATCACCCTACAGCTAGATGAAATTCATTCTCTTGAACCTGAGAAAGCTGATTTTTTAAAAAAGAGGAACTCATTCTCTATGCTTTAACTTGGCTTATTCCTCATTTATATCCCAATAATAAATTGTAGAGCTTTTCTTTTTTCTTTTTTTATATTTTAATTCCTCTGCTAGATTATATCCTAGAGAGCAGGAACACGCTTATTTTTGAATCCTGTTTACAACAGTCTTATGCATTGTAGGGACTTAATATGGTATTTATGGACTTGTTGAATAGCTTTGCATTGAAATAATTGAAAGCAAATACCCAGAATTCTGAAATAATCAGAGTTTGAGGGATCTTTACCCTATCATTTTATTGGAATCTAGTAAAGGTTTACTGAACATCTACTATATGCCAGGCACTGTGAATGCAGTGATGAAAAAGTCGAGGTCTGTGTGCCTAAAATCAGAGATTTCTTCAAAAACATAACTTTAGGTTCTTTTCTGGAGTTTCTTGCAGGGTCAGACCTTCTATGTGTATAGTCTTGAACAAGGAAATTTAGCCTTCAGAAAAGTCCTCATTCCATTCAACAGGATGGGAGAATTCAATATACAGACTTGACAGTAGCTCTTGGAAAGAGCTACAGTAGATAGAGGTAGAACAGTCGGCATTCATGGTGACCTTGAGCTAGCAAATAAAGACTAAAAAGAAGGAATAGAAGTATGCGATATGTTTCAGCAATATTTCCATTCAAACTGGACTTTGTTTCTGGACTTCAGTTAGGTAGAGAAATTCACTTAGGTAGAATGAGTTCTTTCCTTCGGGCCAGTGAGGACTCACAGTTCTATGGCCCACTTTGTTGTCCACATACAGAATCTCATTAGATCAGTCTAGCAGCTTGATTGGCTCAGAAGGGCCAGGGGTTTTGTCTAAGGTCACTCACGCCAGCCAGGAGAATCACGAAGTCCTGACAGTGAGTGCTGGGGGCAGGGGCGGAGGAGGTGGGGAGCGCTGGTTCATGTGCTCTTTCCACTTTCCTGTGCCTGGGGCTGTTTCTCTGAGTCCCCAACACTGCATCCCCGGATGCAGCTAAGGTTTGCTAGGGTCGGCACTTAGCACCGAAGGAAGCTCACAGATTTAAAAAACGAACAGATGTTAGACAGTTGGGAGTAGGAAAATGAAATCAAGATTACTTCTTATCATAGTCAGTTTGGGCTGCTATAGAAATGCTATCAATTGGTTGACTTAAATAACAAAAGTTTGTTTCTCATAGTTCTGAAGGGCTAGGAAGTCTGGAATAAAGATGGTGGCTGATTCAGTTCTTCTTGAGGGCTCTCTTCCTGGTTTGCAGATGGCCGCCTTCTTGCTCTATACTCATGTGGAAAGAGAGAGAACTCAGTCCTTTCTTCTCCTAATAAGGGCACTGATACCATCCTGGGGGCTCCTCCCTCATGACCTCATCTAAAACTAATTACCTCTCAAAGGTCTACTTCCAAATATCATCACATTGGGAATTAGGGCTTCACACATTCAGTCCACATTACTTTCCTGTATCTGGATTACTGGTTAGCCTCAGATCATTGAGTGAAATTGGGTTTTTGGAATATCTACATTCAAATCTATTAATATCAAATGTCTTTGCTAACTTTAGTATCATTTTTCTGGAAATAATTGAAAGCCAGTTAATTTTTATTTTTTAATTTTAATTTTATTTTTGAGTTGGAGCCTTGCGCTGTCACCCAGGCTGAAGTGCAGTGGTGTGATATTGGCTTACTGCAACCTCTGCCTCCCAGGTTGAAGCAATTCTGCCTCAGCCTCCTGAGTAGCTGGGATTACAGGCACATGCCACCATGCTCGTATAATTTTTGTATTTTTCGCAGAAATGGGGTTTTACCATGTTGGACAGGCTGGTCTCTAACTCCTGACCTCAAGTGATCTGCCCATCTCAGCCTCCTAAAGTGTTAGGATTTCAGGTGTGAGCCACTACACTTGGCCTTAATTTTAATATTTCAACCATATTTAGCCAATGCTTTTAGAAGTCGCTAAAGGTATGATCATTTACTATTTTTGAATTGTTCATGAATAGGTAAAAACCTGACATTTCCAGATCTTCCACTAGAGTGGATTTTATTTTCCCAACTGTGTACAAAAAATAATGAGTTGTTCTTTCTCCCAAAGGTTAAAAATAATTTAAGATTTTAAAACCCAAACATAAAGTTACCATATTATCCATCAATTTCATGCCTATGCCTCAAAGGTTGGAAAGCAGGGACTCAGAAAGATATATGCACATCTATGTCCGTAGCAGCATTATTCATAATAGCCAAAAGGTGGAAAGAATGTGGTATATCCATTGAATGGGATATTATTCAGCCTTAAAAAGGAAGGAAATTCTGGCACACAGTATGGTGTGGGTGCACCTTGAAGATAGCATGGTAAGTGAAATAAGCCAGACACAAAAGGACAAATACTGTATGACTCCATTTCTTTGAGGTTCCTAGAATAGCTAAATTCATAGAAAGTAGAAGGGTGGTCGCCAGGGACTCAGAGGAGGAGGAATAGGGTTGTTTAACAAGTACAGAGTTATTTAATAGGTAGAGTTTCACTTTGGGATAATGAAAAAGTCCTGAGGATGGATGGTGGTGGTTGCCCAATAATGGGAATGCACTTAATGCCACTGAGCTGTATACTCAAAAGCTTAAATGATTAAAAAGAGAGAGAGAGAGAGAGAGAGAGAGAGAGATTTTAAATGCATAAACTTTCATCCTAGTGGCCTATACTTTTTAGATAGCATGGGCTGCTTTTGTTTGGAGACAAACTAAAGAGGCATGGCTGAGGGCTGAGTTATGGTATCTGTTATTTTAGACACGAGTGTGTTGTATCAGATATATTTGAACTTTTTTTTCTTTTTTTTTTGAGACGAAGTTTTGCTCTTGTTGCCCAGGCTGGAGTACAATGGCGTGATCTCGGCTCACCGCAACCTCTGTCTCCTGGATTCAAGTGATTCTCCTGCCTCAGCCTCCCAAGTAGCTGGGATTACAGGCATACGCCACCATGCCAGCTAATTTTGTATTTTTAGTAGAGATGGGGTTTCTCTATGTGCATCAGGCTGGTCTCGGACTCCCGACCTCAGGTGATCTGCCCGCTTTGACCTCCCAAAGTGCTGGGATTACAGGCGTGAGCCACTGCGCCTGGCCTGAACCTTTTTTGTTTTAGTAAATGTGTGGGGGGAAAACAGGATGTGCTCATACCGTTCTTGACTTTTGAAAATTATTAAAAACAGAACAAAATAAAGACACTCCAAAAATGCAATGCACAAGACTGAGAAAAGACACCAGAAATGACTCTCCCTTCCCCTAGTCCATGGCTGGCATAAGTTTAGTGCCCAATAAATGCCCGTTGAATGGTGAATACTTTCATTGTGCAAAGCAGACTCTAGCATGAGTGATTCTCAAGCCAGCTTACTTGAACTAAACTATTCAAATTCAGCAAATATTAACTAAGAATCTACCGTGTGCTGGAGAATGTAGTAAATGCTAGATTGGAATCAAAATGGTTCAAAGATAGTTTGATTCCACTCCAGTCTGTTGAGAGGGGCAGATATAGACTCTGATAATGTGGGGAGTAAGTAATGCTTTTAGAGGAGGTGGCCGGGAGCACTCAAGGAAGGTTCCAGAAGGCCCAATAATGCTTTTAAAAGACCAAATATTTGTCCAGTGTAAGCAGGCACGGGACTGGCCTTCCAGGTAGAGAGAACAGCAGGAAAGCATGATACACTCTGGTTTGTACAGGTCACTCGGAAACATAGTTCAGACCAGTGGAAGTGATGGACCCTACACATTAGTGATTCTTTCTCCAAGAAAGCTGCCCACACTCAGTGAATGACTGGATTTCTTTGCTAGCTGACTATAGGCCCTTAAGACATCCTCAGGAATAAACTCACCCAGCAGCGAATCTCTCTCTTCTGAAGGTGAGGGTAGTTTTAGCAACAGAGAATGGCAATTTAGAGTCAAATCATGTGGAGCAGTTGATGGATCAAGCTGGCAATAATGTTTGTATGAACACGCAGTAACAAGTTGATCTGTGTTCCTTGGACACTGGCTTTGGAAGCTATTCAGCAAATGTTCCCCAGGTGCAGCAGCTCATACCTGTAACCCCAGCATTTTGGGAGGCAAGGCTGGAGGATTGCCTGAGGTCAGGAGTTCAAGATCGGCCTGGACAACAGAGCAAGACTCCAAGTCTACAAAAAGTTAAAACACTAGCCTGGCACGGTGGCATGTCCTTATAGTCCCAGATACTCAGAAGGCTGAGGTGGGAGGATAACTTGAGCCCAGGAATTCAAGGGTGTAGTGAGCTGTGATCGCTCTGCTACGCTCCAGCTTGGGCTAAAAAGCAAGAGCCCATCTTTATTTAAAAAAAAATAAAAAAAGAAATTTCCCCAAGCGTTTCGAGAACTATAGGACTAGCGGATCCTATGAAACTTCCCAAAGTAACCCCCGCACTCGTGGAGTCTCTGTTAAAAACATTAGTCTCAAGTTATAACAGCTGGAACTTGAGGCTAGGAGTCACTCCAGGATCGTTTAGTTATTTACACAGCAAAATAAGCTGGTTGTAAGAATGTCACTGATATTTAAACTTAAAGCTTGGTTTCAGCATGGTCAAATAGAAATCCTCAAGCCCTTCCACCTTTGGCTTGAGTTTGCACTTCTCTGTCTCTGCTGGCCTGCAATGTACAAGACTATCCTGCCTTCAGGAGGAGAGGCACTTTGACAGTGGTTCCGTTGGTTTTAATAAGGGCAATGCACACTTGAAGCTGTGCAATGTGTACTAAGTGGTGCACATTCTCTCTTCTGAACGCTGTGGGGATCGAGGCCACGTGTAGGAGCTACCTGGCCAAGACTGGGCATTCTGTGTCATTAGAAAAGCTACATTTTTTTTTTCCTTTAGCATCCATGTTATTCTATTGAGTTAACTTGATCTGCAAACCCATATGCACCTCAGGGATTTACAAAATTAACACCTTAGAAAAGTTATACCCAGAGAATTTAGAAAGATTTTGCTGTTTACATTTAAATACAGGAGTATACTAAACTTTTATTATATGCTGGTATTTCTACTGTGTCAGGTGTGCAGAATACAATAGAAACAAACAAACAAAAATCCCTGCACATCAAGAGGGTTTGGAAGCTAAGAGAGCAGAACGTCACAGAATCTTTGGTTTATTTATTCACTTTTTTAAGGGACAAGGTCTTGTTCTGTTGTCCAGGCTGGATTGCAGTGGTGCGATCACAGCTGATTATAGCCTCACTCCTGAGCTCAAGTGATCCTCCTGCTTCAACCTCCCGAGTAGCTGAGAATACAAGGACATGCCACCACTCCTGGGTATTTTTTTTTTTTTTTGGAAAGGTGGGGTCTTGGTGTGCATCCCAGGCTCGTCTCAAGTTCCTGGCCCCTAGTGATCCTCCTGTCTTGGCCTCCCAAATTGTTGGGATTACAGGCGTGAGCCACTGTTCCCAGCCATCACAGAATCTTTGAATAGAAAGCACCAGGAGGTATTTTAGAAATCACGGAGTGCAACATCTTACTGGCTGTAAAGGTACAGATAAGTGTGAAGACTTAGGCTGTTCAGTGTGGGGCAAGAGTCTGAGGGCCCTGTCTCCTGCTTCCTAGCCTCGTCCACATTAGTGGGGGATGTCTGATCATGAGGGGTCTGGGTATCTTTTTTTTTTTCTATGACACTGTATTAGTCTGTTTTCATGCTGCTAATAAAGACATACTGGAGACTGGGTAATTTACAAAGGAAAGAGGTTTAACTGACTTACAGTTCTACAGGGCTGGGGAGGTCTCAGGAAATTTACAATCATGGTGGAAGGGGAAGCAAACATGTCCTTCTTCACATGGCAGCAGCAAATAGAGGTACAGAGCAAAGAGGGAAAAAGCCCCTTAAAAAAACATCAGAACTTATGAGAACTCACTGTCTCATGAGAACAACATGGAGCTAACCTCCCCCCAGTGGGAGGATTCAATTACCTCCCACTGGGTCCCTCCCATGACATGTAGGGATTACAAGAACTACAGTTCAAGATGAGATTTGGGTGGGGACACAACCAAACCATATCAGACACTCATTATACCATGAATTTCTAGGGAATTAAGTGTTGCTAGGGAATAAATTCATTAAATAAAAAATTCATTAAATAATAAATTATACTTATTAAATAAATAATTCATTCAATAAATTTCTAGGAAATAAATTCATTATACCATGAATTTCTAGGGAATACATTTCTGGGGAATAAAGCCAGCAGCTCAGTGTCTTTGCAACTTATTCTTGCAGACATTTGTTTCTCTGGATGGAGCAGATTCCAGTTAAAATTTAACAATAAAAGAAATGGAAATATTAAAACTCATCTTTGATGTGCTCTTATAACTATCATGAAATACTGATTTCCTTTTGTGAATTTTTCATTTAAGAGTATTATTCCTGAGCAACAATTTCAGTTTCCCAAGGACAACACCTGCAGACCGTAAACAATTAGCTCTCACCTGGAGCTTTGGTGAACCAGCTGTCTTCTGTAGGGCTTCCTTCTTTTGTGGGTCGCTTTCTTCACAGGCTTCTGAACGCCACCTCTGTTCTTGGAGTCCTTTAAGATGCTAGATTCACACATACATCAACTTGGCAAAAGCCTTGTCCTTTATGCGTTTGCTGCCAACAATGCCAGGCAGAAAGAGCCATGATGTTGCAGGCACTTCCATTTTTCATGGTAACATTTCTGGGGCACTCCTTGTTAAACATTCCTCATTCTCTTGATGTCTGCAATCTCACCTTATAGATTTCCTCGTGAGTAGCCAGAGAAACTTGATTTGTGAAGGATCTAGAAGAAGGAAGCGTTCCTCTCTGTCTTGCTTTTGTGTTGGTCGTTTTGGGGAACTCCTAAGAGAGGGAGGACCCAGTTAAGGGCTGATGGTTCTTGAGTGAAACCAGTCCTCCCAGGACTCAGCCCCAAGAACCTAAAAAAGCCATTCTGAAATGCTCTAACAGGCAGCGAAGACTCTCCTTGGTCTAATGCATTTTTCTGCTTCTCTCGCCTGGTCCTTGCTGTGGCTTCTATGCCTGTTTCTGCCTCTCTTGGTCTGCTGCTCTCTCTAGTCCTCTGCTCAGTGACAGGTGCAGTCTGCTTCTTTGGCCCTGTCCTTTCTCCCTGTCTCCCTTATCTGGAATAAAGACCTCCCAATTTCAGCTTCTGGCCAGGGAGGTGGGATTCAGAGCAGCAGATGTTTGTGATGTTACATTTTAGTGATGCCTTAAATCCATTTGATCTTCTCTTACCAGTGTAATAAGAATTCCCCAGGGCTGGGTGCAGTGGCTCACACCTGTAATCCTAGCACTTTGGGAGGCCAAGGCGGGCAGATCACCTGAGGTCAGGAGTTTAAGACCAGCCTGGCCAACGTGGTGAAACCCCGTCTCTACTAAAAATACAAAATTAGCTGGGCATGGTGGCACACGCCTGTAATCTCAGCTACTCGGGAGGCTGAGGCAGGAGAATCGCTTGAACACGGGAGGTGGAGGTTACAGTGAGCCGAGGTTGCACCATTGCATTCCAACCTGGGCAACAAGAAGGAAACTCCATCTCAGAAAAAAAAAAAAAATTCCCCAGCTAGGTCAGACTTCACCCCCCACTGCAGGCTCCTTCAACACATCAATTAAATTCTGCAGACTCCCAGTATGGGGAGGTGTCCTAGGACACAAATCTATCCCTTGGACAAAAACTGTGAACATTGCTTATGTAATAATAATAATGAACATGTCTTGAGTCTTTCCCACGTGACAGATAGTTACAAGTACCTGTACTATGTCATTAAAGCTGAAAACCAACGATACCTTTATTTCCTCCTCCCAACAGTTAGCACAGTTTGCTCTGGGATATCATTTGGTTCAGATAATCCAACCATTAATTATCACATATTGTAGGGATAATTTGATTTTTGCAATGAGACTGGCGTTTTCCACGATGCAAGAGGAAAATAATTCTGCAACCCTGAACTTTTTCATGCATGCCGATGAACGGCAGGACTTGAGTTTCTCCTTGTGGCTTTGCTACTATCTTTATGGGCAGGTTTTTCCTCACTGATTTCCTGGTTTAATCAACATATTTGAGCCTCCATATTGAGTGTTGTCAGTAGAACCATTCCATTTCATTGGTTTCTTCTGCAGTTAATTCAGAGGGCGGGTGGGCTTGATGAGTGGCTCTGAACAATGAGAATTTTGACTTTGAGTATTTTATATGTTCTCTTTCAGCCTTATAAGCCAAAGCAACTCTTCCTTAAGCACTTAATGATAATGCCCAACCTCAATGAGCCTTGATGTAAGTGAGAGACATTGCGTACATAACAACCTTTCAAGGTTGGGATGGCCACTATCCCAATGATTAGGTGATTTTTCTGCGGGTTTGCAGCTTGTAAGAAATGGGGCTGGAATGTGCAATCAGGTTCTTTTTCTTTCTTGCTTTCTTTTTGTGGAGAATGGGGTCTCGTTATATTGCCCAGGCAGGTCTCGAACTCCTGGGCTCAAACTATCCTCCCGCCTCTGCCTCTCTAAGAGCTGGGATTCCAGGTGTGAGCCACTGTGCCTGACCCAGGATGTGAAATCAGGTTATTTGGACTCCAGGGCTGGTTCTTGGTCAGGCAGCAGTTCTATGCTACCTTGGAGCTTGGGGTATTTGCTTTGCAGAGGGTGCAAGTAGAGGTGTATAAGGGTGGGGTACCGGGTAGGCGAGAATCAGAGGGACAGTGATTGTAACTTGGCCTTCCAGGGTTACATGGCCAAGGGGTGATGGGGCAGAGATTTGATTGGCAGGCTTAATAACAACGTAAGACAGCAGAGGGAGAGATGTCATGGAGTCCAAGGTTAGGGGAGCGGGGGTGGGGGATGCTGGAGAGTTTTCCCACACGTTTAGAAATGTGCCAGGTTCCCGGAGTGGAATTCTGAGCCCTTTACAGTCTAATCAACAAGGGCTGCTTTGACATCCTTCTCTGCTTCACAGCACAGTGTGTGGGACTCTTGCTGCTGCGGCTGTGAAGGATTTCATTTGCAAGCCTGTCTGTGCTAGTGTTAAATGATTTTTACACTGTGGAGCTATTGCTTTAGGAGTTGCCTTCAATGTAGATTTCCCTGTAGCAAATTCTTTTTAAAATGCACCCAGGACAATGCTAACGCAGCATTTAAAGGAATTCTATAAGACGTGGACACACTCTAATTGATCTGCTTGAACTTTTTGAAAAATTATTAATTTACTTTTCTTATTTATTTATTTATGTATGTATTTATTTTTGAGACAGAGTTTCACTGTGCCACCCCGGTTGGAGTGCGGTGATGTGATCATAGCTCACCATTGCCTCCAACTCCTGGGCCCAAGTGATCCTCCCACCTCAGCCTCCCTGGTAGCAGGGACTACAGGGGCACGCTACCATGCGTGGCTAATTTTTATTTTATTTTTCAGAGACAAGGTCTTGCTATATTGCCCAGGGTGGTCTCAAACTTTTGAACTTCCAGAAGTGATTCTCTCATCTTGGCCTCCCAGAGTGCTGGGATTACAGGCATGAGCCACTGTGCCAGGCCTGTTTTATAAGTTTTTATCTGTTGTGTTTCTTTAAAGCAAGTTTTAACCAATATGTTGGGAAATTTTAGCAATAGCAACCAGAAGCATTTGCTATTATTGCTTCTCTTCCGTTGCTTTCCACCCATAATTAAGTACTTAGGGGATATCTACTGAGATCCAGCATCTGGAGCATATACAAAATTAAATTAGAAATGGCCTCTGTTCTCCAGAAGTTAGGAAGATAAGACAAGTGGACTTCATGCCCGGACATGGTGGCTCACGCCTGTAATCCCACCACGTTGGGAGGCCGAGGCAGATGGATCGCTTGTGGTCTGCAGTTTGAGACTAGCCTGGCCAACATAGTAAAACCCCATCTCTACTAAAATACAAAAATTAGCTGGTGTGGTGGCGCACACGTGTAATCCCAGCTACACGCTGAGGCAGGAGAATCACTTGAACCTGGGAGGCAGAGGTTGCAGTGAGCCGAGATTGTGCCATGGCATTCCAGCCTGGGTGACAGAGCGAGACTCTGTCTCAAAAAAAAAATAAAAATAAAAAATAAAAAGACAAGTGGACTTCAAATAACAAAGCCAACAACATTCAGGAGATGTCAGAGGCCACCCTGACTAATGGCCTCATATGTGCTAGACTGTGGGAGGTACTTTGCTGGCTGGAGGAATCTAGGCAAAGTCTAATCTTGGCCAGGCTCCCGGGGAAGTTTCTTGTCTTCTCTTGTTGATATCCAAAGCAGAGATCGCAGCTTTTCTCTGTGCTCTGTAAGGTCTGTAAGGTTGTAATCCTGCTTTACCTTGTAATTCCCTGCAAACTGCCTATCTTTGTGGTAAAAGATTGAAACTACCATGGCAAACTCTTCTCAACCTTACTGTTTCCTTGTAAATATCAGTGTCTCTTTCTATTATTATGTTCCATCTTTCTATCTCTTTCTAACTTAATTTAGTTTATTTATTTATTTATTTTTGAGACAACATCTTGCTCTGTTGTCCAAGCTGGAGTGCAATGGTGTGATCTCGACTCACTGCAACCTCTGCTTCCCAGGCTCAAGCAATTCTCCCGTCTCAGCCTCCCGTATAGCTGGCACTACAGTTGTGTGCCACTGTGCCCGGCTAATTTTTGTATTTTTAGTAGAAATGTGGTTTTGCCATGTTGCCTAGGCTGGTCTCGAACTCCTGACCTCAGGTGATCTGCCTGCCTCAATCTTTCAAAGTGCTGAGATTACAGGTGTGAGCCACCATGCCCGGCCTCATTTAGTTTTTAAAAGAAAGGGCCTTGTTCTGTTGCCCACTGGTGTGGCCATAGCTCACCACAGCCTCCAACTCCTGGACTCAAACAATCCTCCTGCCTCAGCCCCCCAAGTAGCTGACACTGTAAGTGCTCACCACCAGTCCTGGCTAATGTTTCTGTTTTCTTTTTAGAAGTGGGGTCTCACTGTGTTGCCCATGCTGGTCTCAAAGTCCTGGCTTCGAGTGACCCTCCTGCCTTGGCCTCCTGAGTTATTGGGATTCCAGGCATGAGCCATTGCACCCAGCCTTTTCTAGCTCTTGAAAGGAAACATCTCCTCTCTTTGTGAACACTGCCTTCTCTTCTCCTCCTAGCCCCTTAACTCTCCATCCCATTGAGGGTCACAGGTGACTCCTCGAGACCATCTTCTCCATTGGCTCTTATTCTGTTCTTGGGCTTTTTTTCCGTCTTCCAGCCCCGCAATGGGTCCATTACTCAAATGAGCTCCTCTATGCCTTTCTCCACAGTGTCTTCTTTTTTTTCCTTTTTACAGAATGATCTTTATTGTATCAAAAAGTCAAGCAGTAAAAGCAGTGATGAAAAACAGTCGCTTGTGACCAAAATAAATGAACTAAACTTTTTCATCAACAATCAGAGAAAGAACTTAATAAAGCCAAAGCTTTTAAACAGGTACAATAAAATTATATGCATATACAGTATTGAAAACTGTGTTTCCATGTTATGGAAACATGCTAAACATGTTACATACTAAGCATGCTAATTTATGCTAAATTAAAAAAATAGCAAATTACGAAGAAGAAAGTGTCACTATCATCACTATATCCAATATAGATAGTGTTAAAGTCTGTTGTTTCCTTCCAGTCTTTTAAAGAAATTTGGCTTTTTATGTTGCATTAAAAATTTTCAATATATCGTGTTTCCTAAACCATTAACTGTTCTTTAAAAAATATTTTTTAAGCCAGATGTGGTGGCTCATGCCTGTAATCCCAACACTTTGGGAGGCCGAGGCGGGTGAATTGCCTGAGGCCAGGAGTTCGAGACCAGCCTGGCCAACATGGTGAAACCCCCATCTCTACTAAAAATACAAAATTAGCCGGGCATGGTGGCACCTGCCTGTAATTTCAGCTACTTGGGAGGGTGAGGCAGGACAATCACTTGAACCCAGGAAGCGGGGGTTGCAGTGAGCCAAGATTGCGCCACTGCACTCCAGCCTGGGCGACAGATGAGACTATGTCTCAAAAAATAAATTAAAAAAATTTGTTTTTTGAAAGCTTTCTACAAGTCCATTGCATGAAGTTACCATGACTTATTTAACCATCTCCTATTTTTTGGATTTTTGTTGTTCTCCAACACTTGGCTATTGTAAACAGTACTATCATGTGCAATGCAGTCATTCGATTAGTTGTCTTCTTCCTGGACCTTGGTTACTTTTGGCTTTTGCCTCTCCCCTCAGGGTTCTACAATGGTATCTTTAGTTTTGACTGCAATTCTAAGCTCTTGGCCCCAAATCTAAACCCCTTGCTGGAGCGGATGCGTGCTCCTACCTCCTCTCTGCTCCCCCTGCTGAAGCAGTTTCTTCTGACCACTAGAATGATGTCCCTGGGATTCCCATGAGCCAGCCTTTTGCCTTCTCTGACCCTACTCCTTTGACCCCAGCCTGCAGGAGATCTCCAAGTCGTGTATGTTTTATGCGTCCAATATCCCAACACACATTTCACACCTGTCAGGCTTGTTATCAATGTGCTGTCTTGTCCAAGACAACGGTGTCTTTTCTGACACTTGCTGCCTCCCTCCTGCCCCCCAGTGCAACTTACATGCTACTAAACAAATTAATTTTATAAAAATATAGCTCTAGTTGATCACTCTTTTCCTTAAAGTCTACTCTTACCCTGACAGTCTAGGTGTTCCACAGCATGGTACAGTAAGGGAGGGGTTATCAGCAAGGGAGGGGTTCCGAGACCCTCAGTAGATGCCTGAAATCGCAGATAGCACTGAACTCTGTACATAGTACATCTTTTCCTATAGGTACCTACCTAGGAGAAGGTCATTTCATTTATAAATTAGGCACAGTAAGAGACTAACAACAATAATTAATAATAAAATAACATTCTGTTACAAAGATACATGCACGTGTATGTTCATTGCAGCACTATTCACAATAGCAAAGACATGGAATCAACCCAAATGCCCATCAATAATAGACTAGATAAAGAAAATATAGTTCATATACCATGGAATACTATGCAGCCATAAAGAAGAATGAGATCATGTCCTTTGCAGAGACATGGATGGAGCTGGAAGCCGTTATCCTCAGCAATCTAACACAGGAACAGAAAACCAAACACTGCATGCTCTCACTTATAAGTGGAAGCTGAACAATGAGAACACATGGACACAGGGAGGGGAACAACACACACTGGGGCCTGTTGGACAGGGGCGTTGGGGGAGGGAGAGCATTAGGAAAAATAGCTAATGCCTGCTGGGCTTAATATCTAAGTGATGGGTTGATGGATGCAGCAAACTACCATGGCACATGTTTACTTGTGTAACAAACCTGCACATCCTGCACATGTACTCCAGAACCTAAAATAAAAAAAAAAATAGCAGGTACTGCAACAGTCGATCTGATAGCTGAGTCAGCTACTGAGTGACTGACAGTCTGGCAGTGTAGACAGTGTGGCTAGGCTACACAAAGGCACGATTCATGTCCCCAGGCGGGGTAGTTTGGGATGGTATAAGGTTTCATCACGCCCCTCGGAATGGCATGCACGTGAAAACTGATGAATTTTTATTTCTGGAATTTTCCATCTGATATTTTTGGAATGTAGTTGAACTCAGGTAACTGAAACTGCAGAAAGTGACACTGTGGGTGATGGGAAACGACTGTGCCTATGTTCGCTTTCTATCGTTGCTGTAACCAATTATCGCTAACTTAGCGCTTAACAGAATACGAACTTATTATCTTTCAGTTCTGGAGGTCGGAGTTTGAAATGCGTCTTACTGGGATAAAATTGGGATATTATCAGGGCTACGTTCCTTTGGAGATGCTGGGGGAGAATCTGTTTTCTTGCTTTGTCCATCTTCTATAGAGGCTGCCTGCATTCCTTAGCTCATATCCCCTCTTCCATCTTCAAAGGCAGCAGTGGAGCATCTTCAGATCTCTGTCTCTGATTCTCCTGCTGTTCTCTTCCACTATTTTTTTTTTTTCTCAAGACAGGGCCTCATTCTTTTGCCCAGTCTGGGGTGCAGTGGTGTAATCATGGCTCACTGCAGCCTTGACCTACCTGGGCTCAGGTGATCCTCCCACTTCAGCCTCCTAAGAAGGTGGAACTACAGGTGTGTGCTACCACACCCGATAATTTTTTTTTTTTTGGTATCTATTGTAGAGTTTTTCCATGTTGCCCAGGCTGATCTTTTTTAAAAATATTTTTTCAATTTTACTTAAAATATACATGTGCAGAACGTGCAGGTTTGTTACACAGGTATACGTGTGCCATGGTAGTTTGTGGCACCTATCAACCTGTCATCTAGGTTTTAAGCGCCACATGCATTAGGTATTTGTCCTAATGCTCTTTTTCCCCTTGCCCCCTAAACCCCCGACAGGCCCCGGTGTGTGATGTTCCCCTCCCTGTGTCCATGTGTTCTCCTTGTTCAACTACCACTTATGAGTGAGAAGATGTGGTGTTTGGTTTTCTGTTCCTGTGTTAGTTTGCTGAGAATAATGGTTTCCAGCTTCATCTGTGTCCCTGCAAAGGACATGAATGCTTTCTTCTTTATGGCTGCATAGTATTCCATGGTGTATGTACGCCATATTTTCTTTATCCAGTTTATCATTGATGGGCATTTGGGTTGGTTCCAAGTCTTTCACATTGTAAATAGTGCTGAACTAAACATACATGTGCATGTGTCTTTATAGTAGAATGATTTTTAATCCTTTGGGTA
>NW_012113364.1:5323217-5398412 GCF_000951035.1 Colobus angolensis palliatus | reverse complement strand
TTTTAGTAAAGACAGGTTACACCTTGTTGGCGAGGCTGGTCTCGAACTCCTGATCTAAAGTGATTCACCTGCCTTGGCTCCCCAAAGTGCTGAGATTACAGGTGAGCCACCATGTCCAGCCATATCCTGCTCTTTTTAAACAGCAAAGTTGAGTCTTCCTTTAGTTCATTGGGTTTTAATTCTGAACATGAGTAACAGCATTAAAAGAAGTCACTTGTTTCTTTTTTGACCCTATAATATCCATCCCCCCAAAAATTTGTCTTCCATATGACTTAGGAACTGAAGGAACACTATTTCCTTGTGCTGGCTTTGCCCCGTCTTTGGTATACAGATGATGTTTCCTTTGCGTTTTACCTCCTCTAGTGATTGAAAAAATCACTTCTTCCAATTTTAAATTCCCTAGAAGATTTTATTTTTTAATTTAAAAAATAATTTCAACTTTTATTTTAGATTCAAGCGGGTACATGTGCCGGTTTGTTACAAGGGTATATTGTGTAATGTTGGGGTACAATTGATCCTGTCACCCAGCTAATGAGCATAGCACCCAATAGGTAGTTTTTCAGCCCTTGCCCTTCTCCCTACACCCTCCCTCTAGTAGTCCTCAGTGTCTTTTGTTTCCATCTTTATGTCTGTGTGTACCTGGTACTGAAGCTCCATGTATACGCCAGAACGTGCAGCATTTGGTTTTCTGTTTCTGCATTAACTTGCTTAGGTTGATAGCCTCTAGCTGCTTCCATGTTGCTGCAGAGGACACGATTTCCGTCTTTTTTATGGCTGCATAGTATTCCATGGTGTCTATGCACCACATTTTCTTCATCCAATCCATTGTTGGTAGGCATCTGTGTGGATTTCACGTCCTTGCTACCGTGAATAGTGCTGCAACAAACATGTGAGTGTGCGTGGCTTTTCAGTAGAATAATTGGGTAGAACAATTTATTTTTTTTTGCTGGGTCAAATGGTAGTTCTGCTTTACCTGATAATGACTTCCTTTTGTGGGGGCCTTTGAGGGACCATATCAGGCCTATTAGAGACCAAGTTCAGGGGAAGGCAGGGAATGTCTTGCTCTTTTTAAGCAGTGGCTGCTGGGTCTTCCTACAGTTCACTAGCATTGAGAGAAGTCACTTGGTTCCTTTTTTACCCGTAAGCAATATCCATCAAAAAACGGATCACCTTCCATACTAGTTAGAAGCTGAAGGAGCACGGTTTCCTCATGCTGGTTTGGCCCTGTTTTTGGTTTAGAGATGATATTTCCTTTGTATTTTCCCTCCTCCAGTGACTTAGAAGTCATTCCTTCACATTTTAATTCTCCTGGGAGATTTTATTTCTCCAATGTGCCCAGCTCCAGCCTCAATTTCAGATTAAGCTCAGCTCTGTTGTCAGGAGAATGGGAACTCCTCTTCTCCTCTGCCTGACTGCAGCCCATTAAATAAATAGCAGCAAGGAAAGCCCATCATTCTAATTATATTTTGAGCAGTGAGCCAACTGCTTTACCGGGAGCCTATAGCTCACCCTAAGCAGGGGCTACCCTCTCATTTTCTTTTTCCATTGTTTTTTAGAGACAAGGTCTTGCTTTGTCGCCCAGACTGGATTGCAGTGGTGCAATCATAGCTCACTGCAGCCTCTAATTCCTGGGCTCAGGCGATCCTGCTGCCTCAACCTCTTGAGTAGCTGGGACTACAGGTGCACGCCACCATGTCTGATTAATTTGCATATTTTTTGATCGTAATGGGATCTCAGGCTGGTCTTGAACTCCTGGGCTTAAGCAGTCCTTGCACTTTTGGCCTCCTAAAGCACTGGGGTTACAGGTATGAGCCACCACACCTGGCCTTCTCCTTTTGTTTTTAGCCTATGATTTCTGGCCATGGGGGTCTCTGATTGTGTCAAGCAAGATCCTGAGAGGTGGGTGAGAAACCAGCACTGACTCTTCCAAACGAGGCACCTGATAGGGTTTGGATCTGTGTCCCCCACCCAAATCTCATGTTCAGTTGTAACCCGCAGTGTTGGAGGGGGCCCTGGTGGGAGGTGATTGGATCATGGGGGCAAACTTCTTGTGAATGGTTTAGCATCATCCTCCTTGGTACTGTCCTTATGACAGTGAGTAAGTCCTCATGAGATCTGGTAGTTTAAAAGTGTATGGTACCTCCCCTTTCTCTTGCTCCTGTTTTTGCCATGTGACATAACAGCTTTCCCCTTTGCCTTCTGCCATGATTGCAAGTTCCTGAGGCTAGCTCAGAAGCCAAGCAGATGCCAGCATCGCGCTTCCTTTATTGCCAGCCAATTAAACCTTCTTTCCTTTCTGTTTTCTTTCTTTCTTTTTTTTTTTTTCTTTTTTTTTGAGATAGCGTCTTGCTCTGTTACCCAGATTGGAGTGCAGGGGCATGGTCTCGGCTCACTGCAATTTCTGCCTCCCAGGTTTAAGCGATTCTCCTGCCTCAGCCTCCCAAGTAGCTGGGACTACAGGCTTGTGCCACCACACCTGGCTGATTTTTGCATTTTTAGTAGAGATGGGGTTTCACCATGTTGGCCAAGCTGGTCTCAAACACCTGAGCCCAAATGATCTGCCTGTCTTGGCCTCCCAGAGTGCTGGGATTACAGGCATGAGCCACCGTGCCTGGCCTAAACTTTACTCTTTTCTTTATAGATTATCCAGCCCCAGGTATTTCTTTCTGTTTTTTTTTCTTTTCTTTTCTTTTTATTTTTTTTTGACATGAAGTCTCGCTCTGTCACCCATGCTGGAGTGCAGTGGCATGATCTCGGCTCACTGCAACCTTCACCTCCCGGTTTTAAGCAATTCTCTGCCTCAGCCTTCCGAGTTGCTGGGATTACAGGCATGTGCCACCATGCCCAGCTAATTTTTGTAGTTTTAGTAGAGATGGGATTTCACCATGTTGACCAGGCTGGTCTTGAGCTCCTGACCTCATGATCCACCCACCTCAGCCTCCCAAAGTGTCAGGTTATTTCTTTATAGCAATACTGGAATGGACTAATACAGCACCCCTGTGCTAGAGCATAGCTTCTTAAGTGAAGGGCACTACAGCATTACCTGGGGGAGCATTTCCTAATCTGAGGGCCTGGCTGCATATCTAACATCTTGATTCAGAGTCTCTGATGAAGCAGAAGCATAGGAATGGGCATAAAGTACACACACAGCCAGATAACCAGCCAAACAAAAAGTTTCCTTTGCACTTTGGTAATGAAGCATTATTCTTCAGAAAGGCCTGCTTGGCAGTTTTTTGGGTACGGTGGTGTATCAATCTGCTCTCACACTGCTGATAAAGACATACATGAGACTGGGTCATTTACAAAGAAAAAGGTTTAATAGACTCCCCGTTCCACGTGGCTGGGGAGGCCTCACAATCATAGCAGAAGGTGAAAGGCACATCTTACATGGTGGCAGGCAAAGAAAAAAGAGCTTGTGCAGGGGAACTCCCATTTATAAAACCATCAGATCTCCTGAGACTTACTCACTTTCATGAGAACAGCATGGGAAAGACCCACCCCCATGATTCAATTACCTCCCACCGGGTCCCTCCCACTACATATGGGAATTGTGGGAAGTACAATTCAAGATGAGATTTGGGTGGGGACAGAGCCAAACCATATCAGCTGGTAGTGGTTCTTCACTGTGGGAAATGTGGGGAGGGGTGGAGATGAAGGTGTCATTAGGGAGAGTTTGGTGGAAGTGACCCTAGTGGAGGCCCTGTTTGTCATTCTGGCACCATTGTGCCCCAGCTCTGTCTTTCGATCTATGTCTACCTGACGTGCAGGAAGCAGAAATTCCTGTTTCCTAGGAGCCTTGGTCTTTGTTTTTGTTGTTGTTGTTGTTTTTTGAGTTGGAGTTTTGCTCTGTTGCTCAGGCTGGAGTGCAGTGGCACGATCTCAGTTCACTGCAACCTCCATCTCCCTGGTTCAAGTGATTCTCATGCCTCAACCTCCCAAGTAGCTGGGATTACAGGCACCTGCCACCACACCTGGCTAATTTTTGTATTTTAGTTGAGGCGAGGTTTTACCATGTTGGCCAGGCTGGTCTCAAACTCCTGACCTCAGGTGGTCTGACTGCCTCCGCCTCCCAAAGTGCTGGGATTATAGGCGTGAGCTGCCACACCCAGCTGAGAACCTTGGTCTTTGATTGTTTCTCTATTAGCACCTCATGGGAAGTAGAGAGATGTTGTCTCAGAAGCAGTAACGAGGTTCCATTTTAACTTGGAACAAACTTGCATTGAGGACCAGTATGTGCCTGGAGTTCCTCAACTGTGCTTTTAGGCAGGAGGCGTAGGATGGGATTGAGAAGGCACAGGGAGCCGGGCACAGTGGCTCATGCCTGTAATCCCAGTACCTTGGGAGGCCAAGGTGGGCAGATCACTTGAGGTCAGGAGTTTGAGACCAGCCTGGCCAACATGGTGAAATCCCATCTGTACTAAAAATATAAAGATCACTTGGACACAGGAAGGGGATCATCACACACCGGGTCCTATTGTCGGAGGGGGAGGGATAGCATTAGGAGATATACCTAATGTAAATGACGAGTTAATGGGTGCAGCACACCAACATGGCACCTGTATACATATGTAACAAACCTGCATGTTCTGCACATGTACCCTAGAACATAAAGTATAACAAACAAACAAACAAAAATACAAAAATTAGCCAGGTGTGGTGGTGTGTGGCTGTAGTCCCAGCTACTTGGGAGGCTGAGGCAGGAGAGTGACTTGAACCCAGGAGGCGGAGGTTGCAGTGAGCCGAGATCACACCACTGCACTCCAGTCTGGGTGACAGAGCGAGACTGCATCCCCCCACCAAAAAAAAAAAAGAGAGAAAGAGAAGGCACAGGGATGAGAAGGGTACTCAGACAGTTCCTACCCTCTGAGGACTTTCTGTTTAATAGAAGAGATACATGAACACTAACAAGGTACAAGGCATGAGTCCTGATGTCAGAGGAGGCTCAGACAGTGCTTGGCTCATTGCATTTCTGTCTCTGAGGTGGAAGGATCACCTGAGGCCAGGAGTTTGAAATTAGCATGGGTAACATAGCTAAACCACATCTCAACAAAAACTCTTAAAAAATTAGCGGGGCATAGTGGTGTGCACCTGTATTCCCATCTACTCAGGAGGCTGAGGCAGAAGGCTGCTTGAGTCTAGGAATCTGAGGCTGCAGTGAGCTATGATGGCGCCACTGCACTCCAGCCTGGGCAACAGAGCAAGACCCTGTTTCAACAAAACAAAAAATAAAACCATGTATGACAGAAGCATGACATCACTATTTTATTTCCATACTGGATAATAATCTCTCCAACAGAACTATTCTTTTGTTTTTTAACAATTAGACAATAAGGACTTTATAACCAAAGCATTTCCTGTGTTGCTGAAGCTGTCATGAATTGTATTGCTGAATTCAGTCCTCGGTTATAATAATTAAATTCCTGTCTGGCAGCTGGTGGCAACTGTTTTTCTTTCCCTTTTCTCCCTTCCCCACTTCCATTCTGATTTTCTGTTCTCCTTTTTTTGTGGGTTTATCTTGCAGGGGGAAATCTAGGCTTTAGGAAGGACATAAAGGTAGAAGTCTTAAATAAAATGTGTTGGCCAACTCAATAGCCTACTTCCTTATGTTCCCTCCTATCTTCATTTCTCCTTGGATATTTCGCTCCAGGTTACATAATTCCTATTATGTTCAGAAAATAAATTCCTTGTCCTGGTTGGACTCACTGCAGGACTGAGCAGGAGACACAGGAAAATGATTTGGGTCAGGTTGTGCTTAGTGGGGGCAGGCACGGGTTAATGGCAGGTCTAAGTGGTGTAGAACTCACTCTGAAAACACCAGCTCCTGGAGAAACATCTTCCTCTTCATTTACTTAGTCTTTCTCCTGTTGTCAGCCACTCAGCCTCTTTTTTTTTTTCTTTTTTCTTTTTTTGTAGATAGAGTCTTGCTCTGTTCCTCGGGCTGGAGTACACTGGTACGATCTTGGCTCACTGCAACCTCTGCCTCCTGAGTTCAAGCGATTCTCCTGCCTCAGCCTCCCGAGTAGCTGGGATTACAGAGACGCGCCACCACACCAGGCTAATTTTTTTGTATTTTTAGTAGAGACGGGGTTTCACCATGTTGGCCAGGCTGGTCTCGAACTCCTGACCTCAGCTGATCCGCCCTCCTCGCCTTCCAAAGTACTGCGATTACAAGCATGAGCCACTGTGCGCAGCCTCAGCCACTCAGCTTTATTTCCAGGTTTTCCCTGTCCTAAGTAGTGCTATAATGAACTATGGAAAAACAAATCTTTGCTTGTCTTTGTGATTGTTTTTTAAAGCTGCGACCTAACACAAAAAAGTTAGCCAGGCGTGATGGCGGGTGCCTGTAATCCCAACTACTACGGAGGCTGAGGCAGGAGAGTTGCTTGAACCCAGGAGATGGGAGACAGAGGTTGCAGTGAGCGGAGATCAGGACACTGCACTCCAGCCTGGGCAACAGAGAGATACTTTGTCTCAAAAAAAAAAAAAAAAAGCCAAGACTTGTGCAAGTGAAAACACTGGGGCATTGTGTCTCTGCGTTTTCAGGGCTCTTATTACAGATTGTCCAATTGCTTCCCTGATAGGTTAGTTCTGTTTCCTCTCCTACTAACTTCCTCTCCTATTCTACTGCCTCTGTGTGTGAGTGTGCGTGTGTGCATGTGTGCATGCGTGTGTGTGCCTGCATGTGTGTGTGTGTGTGTGCATTGCATGTGTGCATATGTGTGTGTGCTTGTATGTGTGCCTGTGTGTGCTTGTGCATGTGTGTATGTGCGTGTGTGCACGCATATGTATCTTCATGGATTTTAATGGGAAATTGTATCAGGGAGTACTACGTGTTGCACCTCTGATTCTGAAGTTCAGTTGACTCTTAAATGAAGAGCATCTCACCAGGTGCGGTGGCTCATGCCTGTAATCCCAGCACTTTGGGAGGCTGAGGCAGGAGGATCACTTGAGGCCAGGAGTGTGAGATCAGCCTGGGCAATAGAGCAAGATCCCATCTCTACAAAAAAGAAAAAGAAAAATTAGCCAGTTGTGGTGGAATGCACCTGTAGTCCTAGCTGCTCCTTAGGCTGAAGTTGGAGGATCACTTTAGCCCAGGATTTCAAGGTTATAGTGAGTTATGATCACGCCACTGTACTCCAGCCTTGGGCGACAGAGCAAGACCCTGTCTCTTAAGAAAATGAAGAGAAAATGAAGGGTATTTGACTCAGTTACAGCTGGCTGTTGCTAGGGAGGATTTTTTCCTCTTCTGTGCTCATGGTTAGATCTTAGGGTCACTAGAGGTAATTGAGAAGTAGAATGGCTGAGTGCTTATTTAATGAATACATATTCCCCAAAAACGCATGTCGTTAGTTGTCAGAGTCGAGAGTGGGGTAATTCAGATAGGTTGCAGTTTACTATTTCAGGGGTGTGCTTCTCATGGCATCTACAGTTCCCTGCACTCTGTTGCTCTTGGGACTACACAATTTGCATCTCCCCTACCCATCCCCTTCCTGAACTCCATGACTTTTTACCTGTGGGCCGGATCAGATTAGATGAAGATAGCCAAGTGCTACAGAATGGATAATGAGACACTTCTCCTGCAGAGGAAAATCGATGTTGGACATAGTGCTTTACCAGTCATTGTTTTATAGGGTCATATTCATTAATGTCCATAAGAAGGACTTAATGACCACCCAGTCCCTACTCTCCCAGGGTTCCCCTTGAGTGGATTAATGGTTTTCTCTTCTTTGAAGGACAATTATGTTTACTTAGATATTGTACACTAAAGCAAAGTGATGTTTCGCTTTTGGAAACTTCTTCAAGTAAGGCATCCTCTACATGGTCAGGTTAGGGATTCTCACTCAGTTCCTCACCCCACACAACAGAAAAACCAGCAAATCACAATAACAACTGGCTACTGAGCTGGGCTCTTCGTTGTTTCTTTGGGATACCAAAGCAACAATGCACAGTCATTTTATTTTATTTTTTGAGACGGAGTCTTGCTCTGTTGCCCAGGCTGGAGTGCAGTGGCATGATTTCAGCTCACTGCAACCTCCTCCTCCTGGGTTCAAGTGATTCTCCTGCCTCAGCTTCCTGAGTAGCTGGGACTACAGGTGCATGCCATCATGCCCGGATAATTTTTTGTATTTTTAGGAGAGATGGGGTTTCACCATGTTAGCCAGGATGGTCTTGATCTCCTGACCTTGTGATCCGCCCGCCTTGTCCTCTCAAAGTGCTGGGATTACAAGCATGAGCCACTGAGCCTGGCTTGCACAGTTATTTAAAATTTTTTTTTTCATAGAGGTGGGCGGTCTCACTATATTGCCCAAGCTGATCTCGAACTCCTGGCCTCAAGCAGTCCTCCTGCCTCAGCCTCCCATAGCATTAGGATTATAGGTGTGAGCCACCACGCCCAGCCCCAGTGATATTTAAGGGCACCAAGTTTGTCAGTTGGGTCTTTCTGGTTTGGACCCTAGAGATGCCTGTGAAATCCTCCTTCTTCCCCTAGACCTTCTCTGATGACGACCTCTGAACTCCGATGTAGCTTTCTGGCCCATTTCTTCATCTGGCACAACTTAGTGTCTTCAGTTTTGACTGTGTTTTTCAGTCTCCCACATTTTGCTCTTTGAAGAGGAACTGGTTGCTATAGAGGCAGTGATGTCAGGGCCAGGGAGAGAGGTTTATTGGTGTGGACCAGGGCTTTATAGAGTTGTTCTCTATAATGATGTTTGGGGCTGGTGTTAGTCATACTCTGAGAGGCAAGATGCCCAGGCCCAGACCTGCCTCCACCCGAGACTCCTGAGTCCTGTTACTCAGTGGGTCACAGGGCTGTGCTGCCTGGGACAGGGGAGTGGCTGGGGTATGCTCTGTCTCCAGGAACTCTCTTGTCCATTTAGCTACGTCCTACAACAGAGAGTAGAGCCCTTTAGGGGGAGTTTGGGGGTGGGACAGCACGTGCACCTTGGTCCGTGGGGAAGGAAACCCCCAAAAAGGCACTTTCCTTAATCCTTTCTTACATTCTCTCTATTGCCTCTAACATCCTGTCACATTCACACATGGGTTTTAAAATGCAGAAGGCCGGATGTAATGGCTTACACCTGTAATCCCAGCACTTTGGGAGGTGGGAGGATCATTGGAGCCCAGGAGTTTGCGACCTGTCTGGGCAACATAGCAAGACCCCGTCTCTTTAAAAAAAAAAATATGTCAGTGGGTATGGTGGCATGTGCCTGTACTCCCAACTACTCAGGAGGCTGAGGCAGGAGGATCACTTCAGGTGGAGAAGTTGAGTCTGCTGTAAGCCATGATTGTGCTACTGCACTCCAGCCTGGGTGACAGAGCCAGACCCTGTCTCCCCCACCAAAAAACAATGCTGTGAAGTTGTCTTTTTTGGAGAAAGAGCTCAGGGTACCAGTCAGCTGCACTGTCCCCTGCTTTATTTTGGGATCAGAGGTGCATCTGGTCCAATAACTGATCTCTATGTCTAGACCTCAGGAGCGAGAAAGCAGGTGAAGGGGACAGAAAGTGACAAGAGCTTAGAGAGCCACTGGCCCCATGCCGACTCTTCTCCACCTCCCTAGGGTCAGAGTACTTTCTGCTTGGTATGCGCCCTATGATACACAGAATTATGGCTTCTCCAAAGATGCCACCTCCTAATCCCCAGACCTGTGAAAATTATATGTATTTATTTATCTTTAGTGTTTATTTTTAGACATAGGGTCTTGTGTCATCCAGGCTGGAGTGCAGTGGTGCAATCATAGCTCAAACTCCTGGGCTCCAGCGATCCTCCTGCTTAGACCTCCCAAGTATCTGGGACTACAGGTGCACACCACCACTCCCGGTTATGTTAAAAATTTTTTTTTTTTTGTAGAGTCAGAGTCTCACTGTATTGGCCAAGCTGATCTAGAACTCCTGGCCTCAAGCAATCCTCCCCGCTCAGCCTCCTAATGCATTAAAATTATAGCTGTGAGCTACCCTGCCCAGCCCCAGTGATATTTAAGGTCAACAAGTGTGTTATTTGGGTGTTTCTAGAGGCAGATGTTGAGATCAAGTGTGCAAGGTTTATTGGTGGGGAGGGAGGAAGTATTATAATAATGGCTGTGTAATTGAAAGGCCTGGAAGTAAAACTGAACAGGAGGAGTCTCAGACTCCCATGTAGATCTGACAAAGTCTTGGTCCGACCCGTGCTCACCTCTGCAGCAAAGACTGCCCATTAGAGGAATCCTGTGTTGGGTAGAAATGGCCAGGACCAAGTCCCATGGCCAGCCCAGTCACTGGCTGGAGGCTGCCCGGGGAGGGCGTGGCTGTGGCTCAACACTGAGTGAATCCGGAAGGCCTCGTGCAGCCGGGAATTCTTTTTTGCAGGGAGATCCTGGCTGGGTCCATCCACAGCTGTTGTACGAAGGCAGTAGCTCTGTGTGGAGCTGTCTTGATTTCAGGTCTTTTGCAGTATTATGGGATAGAAATGATTAAAATTGGGGCTTCATTGCCTTTTTTCTCCTTTGTCTTCTTTTTTTTTTTTTTGAGACTGAGTTTCACTCTTGTCATCCAGGCTGGAGTGCAGTGGCATGATCTCGGCTCACTGCAACCTCCGCCTGCTGGATTCAAGCCATTCTCCTGCCTCAGCCTCCCGAGTAGCTGGGATTAAAGGTGTGTGCCACCACACCGGGCTAATTTTTGTAGTTTTGGTAGAGACGGGGTTTCACCATGTTGGCCAGGCTGGTCTCGTACTCCTGACCTCAGGTGATCCACCCTCCTCGGCCTCCCAAAGTGCTGGGATTACAGGCGTGAGCCACTGCGCCTGGCCTCTCCTTTGTCTTTAATATTCAACAGAGGTGGTGAAGCAAGTTTGCATTTCTGCCTGGGTCAGGCTTCTGGAGAGGTGACATGGTGTGTTGATGTAACCACATCTGCAATCTTCATCTTCCATCATGCATTGATGTTAGCATGTAGACCAGTAGTCCCCAGCCTTTTTGGCACCAGGGACTGGTTTCATGGAAGACACTTTTTCCCACGGAGCAGTGGGGGATGCGGGATGGTTTTGGGATGATTCATGTGCATTCCATTTATTTAGCACTTTATTTCTATTATTATTACATTGTAGTAGATAATGAAATAATTATATAACTCACCATAATGTAGAATGAGTGGGAGTCCTGAGCTTGTTTTCCTGCAACTAGACGGTCCCATCTGGGGGTGATGGGAGACAGTGACAGACCATCAGGCATTGGATTGTAATAAGGAGCACACAAACTAGATCCCTCGTATGCCCAGTTCACCATAGAGTTTGTGCTTCTATGAGAATCTAATGCCGCTGCTGATCTGACAAGAGGTAGAGCTCAGGTGGGAATGTGAGCAATGGGGAGTGGTTGTAAATACAGATGAAGCTTCACATGTGCACCCGTCACTCACCTCCTGCCGTGCGACCCGGCTCCTAATAGGCCACTGCCTAGTGGTTGGGGACCCCTGATGTAGAAGACCTATTTTTTTTTTTTTCTTTTTCTTGAGACAAGATCTTGCTCTGTCACCCAGGCTGGAGTGCAGTGGTGCAATCATAGCTCACTGCAGCCTCGAAGTCCTCAAAAGACCTATCTTAATATGCAAATATTTTTCTTTCTTTCTTTCTTTCTGTCTGTCTTTCTTTCTTCCTTCCTTCCTTCTCTCTTTCTTTGTTTCTCTCTTTTTCTCTCTTTCTTTCCTTTCTTTCTCCTTTCCTTTCCTTTCTTCCTTCTTTCTTTTTTTTCTTTTTTCTTTTCTTTCTTTCTTGTCTTGCTCTGTCGCCCAGGCTGGAGTGCAGTGGCATGATCTCGGCTCACTGCAACCTCCGCCTCCCGGGTTGAAGCGATTCTCCTGCCTCAGCCTCCCAAGTAGCTGGAACTACAGGCATGTGCCACCACACCCAGCTAATTCTCGTATTTTTAGTAGAGACGGGGTTTCACCATGTTGGCCAGGCTGGTCTCAAACTCCTGATCTCAGGCAATCCATCTGCCTAAGCCTCCCAAAGTGCTGGGATTATAGGCGTGAGCCACGGTGCCTTGCCTAATACCCAAATATTTATAAAGAAGGTAGCACATTCACTAGTCAATAGTTATGGTGCTAAACACCTTAGCACAAACCTCTGTGGATTGTTCATTGTATAGCGGATGGGGTTGAGCTGGGTCATCTGCCCAGATTCATGCACTTGCTGGGGTGGAGCTAGTGAGGCCTGTGCTCCTCCTGTGGCTGTCATGTTGGGTACCCTCTGCCTAGACCAAGGACTCACTGCAGGGGCCTCTCCTCCACCCTCAGCTTGCTGAGGAAATATCACAACAGCGCCTTTGCCTCGTAGCCCTGGTCTCTCACTTTAAGGTTGCCCCTGAAATTCAAGAAGCTACAGGGCTCTCTCTCGGGGCTTATGCATAACTCAACAATGCAGGGGGAACTGTGGGTGGTGGGTGCATCCTTCTCCCTCCCTGTTTGGAGCACACAGCGCTGCAGTGGAGTGCATTGTTGAGTAGACACAACTGGTCACAGAGCCTTGTGGCAACACTTCTCAGAACTGCCATCCCCCCTGTCCCCAACTCAACCCTTTACCATCACTTTTGCCTTTCTGCGATGCTATTCCCCAAATAAACATTAGCTCATATGCTTTTCTTCCCCTCCAACAGCTTTATTGAAGTGTAATTTATTAAGTGTAATTTACATACCATAAAATCTACAGCAATGCGCAACCCTCACCGAAATCCAATTTGAGTAGATTTCCATCACCCCAAAAACACTCCTTAAGCCCATTTGTAGTCATTTCCCATTCTCACTCCCAGCCCCAGGCAACCACTAATCTATTTTCTCCTTCTGTAGATTTGCCTTCTTTGACCCATAAAGTTTTGCCCAAGGCTTCTTTGTTTAGGGAACTCAGGTTAAGACACACAGCAGATAACTCAGAAAATTCCTTGATGTCCCAGAACTGCCACTTGCTCTCTCCGACTCTGAGGCCAGAGTGGACCGTCCTGGACATCTTGCTAGAGTGGAGAACAAGGATAACGTCTGGACAAATGTTTGGTTATTTTTTATTAGGACATGCGATGCATTAGCAATTATAAGAGGCAGGATGGAATGCCTCTTAGTGGTAGCAGCATAACTACCAGAATGGACCCACGTCTTCAGAGTGATTTTCATTCTGAGCAGAAATTCATCAGCAGGTTGATCACAAGCCCTGTGAAATCAGGGCAGAGCCCACAGCAAGGAGGGTCCTGAGGACGAGGCTTTCTCGAGCATTTTTGTTTTGTTGACTCCGCAATCAAAAGTTTCTCTCAAGGATTTTCTCCATGTGGAAGGCAACTCACAAACAGTTAAGGTATTTTGCATCATTACTATTGACTGGTTGATAGACTGGTTATTTAGAAACATCTTTTTAAAAAATTTTTTATTTTTCTTAGGAGTGAGAGTCTTGCTGTGTTGCCCAGGCTGGAGTGCAGTGGTACAATCATAACTCACTGCGGCCTCCAACTCTTGGGCTCAAGTGATCCTCCAGCCTCAGCTTCCTGAGTAGCTGGGACTACAGGTATGTGCCACCAGGCCTGGCTCATTTTTCATTCTTTGTAACGATGGAATCTCACTTTGCTGCCCCGACTGGTCTTGAGTTCCTGGCCTCAAGCAGTCCTCCTGTCAGCCTCCTAAAGCACTGGGATTGCAGGCGAGAGATACTATGCCAGGCCTAGAAATATCTGAATAATAAGATAGGTCTTCTTCTATGGTACCCCCCATGTATGATTGAAGATGAAGAAGATATTTTGGAATAGTTTCAATGGGGGCTGGGGCACTCCTTAGTCATAGCCCTTCAGTTCTCCCATGTCATATCTACTGGGTAGATTCATCCCCTCTCTGGTTTTTTTTTTTTTTTCTTGAGATGGAGTCTTGCTCTGTTGCCCAGGCTGGAGTGCAGTGGCGCGATCTCGGCTCACTGCAACCTCCACCTCCCGGGTTCAGGTGATTCCCCTGCCTCAGCCTCCCAAGTAGCTGGGATTACAGGCGCCTGCCACCATGCCTGGCTAATTTTTTGTGTTTTTAGTAGAGATGGGGTTTCGCCATGTTAGCCAGGATAGTCTTCATCTCCTGACCTCATGATCTGCCCGCCTCGGCCTCCCAAAGTGCTGGGATTACAGGCGTGAGCCACCGCGCCCAGCCCTTCTCTGGTATTTAAAAGCAAAGGAAACATGGATTTGAAGTACAACATAATCAGATATCCAGGAGCCACAAAAAAAGGTTATTTGTCAAGCATCAATTACGAGTCAGGTCTTAAGTCTTATATGAAACAGTTTAATGTGGGCCAGAAAACGTGCCAAAAGCTCTCTATGATTATCATCTTTAATCCTCTGCACAACACTGTCATATTTCCATTTGAGAGATGGAGAAACTGGCCCAGCTAATAGGTGGAAGAATGTTAATTCATACCCTGGCCTGACCCCATCACGGGCTGTCACCTCATCTGCCGACAAGTTAGATGAATAAGCCAGAGCTCACGGACTCCTATTTTAGCAGCAGGGACCATCAATAGAAACAAGAAGGTGCAATGATATTTTGCAGTGATAGCTAACATTCATCAAACATTTGTGATGCACCGGGCCTTGTTTCTCATGCTCTAGGTGTGTTATCTAATTTAATTCTTGCTACAGATTTACTGAGTCGTTTCTTGGATCGTCATCGTTTTACGGATGGGTACACTGAACTACGGTAGGAGTAAGTTCATTGGCCCAAAGCCAGGAGACACAGGAGAGATGCTTTGCATGTGGTCTCTCCTTTCTTGCTGAAATAAAAGGCAAAATGGGGCTCCATCTGAGAGTCAGCAGTATGTATTTTAGCTGAGTCACACATAGTTAATAGGAAGGGAATGGGCGGGAAAGGTGTTTTAGGCAGAAGGAAGAGTTACAGCAAAAGCAATGGTGTGTGCAACAGAGTAATGGGTTTGAGCAACTCTACCTGGCTCAGCTTCCCTGGAGCCTGGAGAGGAAGGGAAAAGAGATGCAGAGACTGAGGTCTGGAGAGGTGAGAAAGGGTCAGGTTTGGGTCAGCCTGGAGAATTAGGCTATAGGGAGTCTAAGTTAATTTTGTTGGCAATACGAACCCTTTGAATGGTTTCATTAGGGGTGTCACAATAAAATCTTAATTTCACTTCGTTTTATTTATTTTTTTAGAGACAGGGTCTTGCTCTGCCATCCAGGCTGAAATGCAGTGGTACAATCATACCTCGCTACAGCCTTGAACTCCTGGGCTAAGGTATCCTCCTGCCTCAGCCTCCCAAGTAGCTGGGACCACAAGCATGCACCACCATGCCCAGCTAATTAAAAAAAGTTTTTTTTTTTGTAGAGACAAGGGCTCATCATCTTGCCCAGGCTGGTCTTGACCTCCTGGGCTCAAGGGATCCTCCCACCTCAGCATCTGATATGGTTTGGCTGTGTCCCTACCCAAAATCTCATCTTGAATTGTAATCCCCATAATCCCCACGTGTGAAGGGAGAGACCAGGGGGAGGTATTAAATAATGAACCGTGAGGGTGGTTTCCTCCATACCTTTCTGGTGATAGTGAGTTCTTATGAGATCTGCTGGTTTTGTAAGTGTCTGGTAGTTCCTTCTGTGTTCACTCTCCTTCCTGCCTCCTTGTGAGTAAGGTGCCTCCTCCCCCTTTGCCTTCTATGATTGTAAGTGTCCTGAGCCCTCCCCAGTCATGCTGAACTGTGAGGCAATGCAACCTCTTTCCTTTATAAATTACCAGTCTTGGGCAGTTCTTTATAGCAGTATGAAAACAAACCAATACAGCCTCCCAAAGTGCTGGGATTACAGGTGTGAACCACCACACCCAGCGTAAATTTTCACTTCAGAAAGATTACTCTGACAGCACAAAACCTTAGCATAAAATAATTTATTCTTCACATTCACCAACACTCCCAAGGGATGGAGTACACCAAAGAGAAGCTTGATTAGGCTGGGGTGGGGAAGAACAGGAAAAATGGAACTGCAGGCACGCCCCAAGGGGAGGCTGTTCTGGAGAAGCCCTAGCAGCCTGGTAGGAGATGGGAGGTGGACGGTTGGAAGGGGGAGAGAGAAGAAGACGAGAAAAGCAAACTATGTGTCCCTGCAGTTGTCCTTCTCAGTAGGACGAAAGGGGATAGGTGGTGGGAAGCCTGGGAAGAACCTGGAAGGGTAGAGAAGGGAGACTACCTTCAGAAAAAAGGGCTTCGGGGGACGCTGCTAGAACACCTTCTTTTGACTTTAATTTTTATTCTCTAGAACTTTTGATTGAAGTATCCCATAGGTACAGAAAAGTGTATCAAGGATATTGTACAGCTCAGAGAATTTTCACCAAATGGGGTGACCAGCCCCTAGGTCAAGAAACAGAATCTGAGCCTTGAAAACGTGCTTGCTTGAGAGAGAATCCAGAGACAAAAGGCCATGTAGGATTCCATTTCTATGAAATACCCAGAATAGACAAGTCTATACAGATGGCTGGTAGAGTAATGGCTGCTTAGGGCTGGGGAATAAAGAGCCTGATAGCCAAAGTGTAGAGGATTTTTTGTTTTCTTTTTTTTTTGAGGTGGTGAAAATGTTCTAATATTGACTGTAGTGATGCATATGTCTGTGAACATACTAAGAACCATTGATTGATTGTTTGCAAAGAGAAAGGGAGTGAGAGAGGGAGGAAGGGAGGGCAGAGAGAGGGAGGGAAGGAGGAAAGGGAAGGGAAAAAAGCAAAGAAGCAGAGAAGAAAGGAAGGGAGAAGGGAGAGGAGGAAGAGAGGAAGAAAGGATGGAAGGAAGGAAGGAGAGAAGGAGGGAAGGAAGGAGGGAAGGAAAGGGGGAAGGAGGGAAGGAAGAAGTCAAGGGAGAAGGGGAGAAGGAATGAAAGAAGGAGAGAAGGAAGGAATAAAAAAGGAAGAAAGAAATGACACAAGAAAGGAGGGAAGGAAGGAGAGAGGACAGGATGGAAGGAGAGAGGACAGGATGGAAGGAAGGAGGGAAGGAGAGAAAAGAAAGGAAAGAGGGAGGGAAGGAAAGAGGGAAGGATGGAAGGAAGGAAGTAGGGAAAGGAAGGAAAGGGAGGTAGGGAGGAAGAAAGAAAGAAACAGAACATGACCAGAATTTCTGAGCCCTGGAAGTGGTGATGGCTTTCAAATTCCCAGCCTTCCTGGAGAGCAGCCACTACCTTTACTTCTAACACTGTGTATTCCTTTCTCCTGCTTTTGCATTTTAGGTAAAAGGAACAAAATGGTCTATTGTGTCTGACCTCTTTAGCTCAACATTGTTTGTGACATTCCTGCGTATCAAGCATAGCTTCTGGCTTTTAAAAAAATAGTTGTTTTCCCATTACAAATTAATATACACCCACTAAAAAAAAATCCCTGGAAAATACGGAAAAGCAAAAAGAAGGAATAAAAGTCTCCAGGCATTCTGCCACCCAGGTGGAACCACTGTTAACATATCGGTGTATTTTTTGATTCTTGTTTTCTCTGCCTCTGAAGTGTTAAACTGTTGCGGTTGCAGGCATATCCCTGTGGTTTTCAAAATATCATCCACGGAACTGTAGTTTCCCATGGACACGCTTGAGTGGTTGTGCAAGTGTTTTATTCATATTTAGTATTTTAAATACATTCTGTTCTATTTAGAGCTATGATAAAAATGACACCCAAATGTATTAGAAACCAAACTTATTAGAAACCACCAGGGTGAAAATTTGTGTAGCTTGGTTAACTTGCGACTGTGTAAACTTAAAAATAACTGTTCTCTTATAAATCCTATTCAATGTAAGAATATCGTAAAACCAGGTGACTTATTAAAACTGCTACATTTGCACCTACCCGTCTATATGAATCAGGATCTTCCTCAATATTAAACACCTAAATTAAAATAAGTGAATGCCATCTGAGGCTTTTATTAAATAACAACTTTCCTTCCCTATTTCTCAATTTAAAATTTAAATTTTTCATTTAAAAAGCCTCCTTGTTTTATGGGTTGATTGTATAAGAGGCAACTGTCATAATCTGAGTTTAACGATACATTGATAAGAAAATACTGCCTTTATGTCTACTATACTGGAGTTTCACAAAGATTTTGTAAAGAAGATTTGCTGCTAAAAACTTTGAAAACCAATGCTATAGATAAAATTGTATATATTTTTTGTCTTAAAATGTACGTTTTTACTTTAAAAGTAATATATATGCATTGTAAAGTATGAAGAATAAAGAAAAATAACAAGAGGAAAATAAAAGTCGCCCAGAGTTCCACCTGTCGTATATAACCATTATCCACGTAACAAACATGCATTGTGTGTCTGTTAATTATACGAAACTGTTCTAAATTATGGGGTTATAGCAATGTAAAGACAGAGAATGTCCTTCTTACAAGGCTTATATTTTTGGTAGGGGGAGACACTCATAGAAGAAAGTAAACAGGACAGGTGCGGTGGCTCATGCCTGTAATCCCAGCACTACTAGGAGGCAGAGCTTGCAGTGAGCCGAGATTGCACTACTGCACTCCAGCCTGGGCAACAGAGCGAAACTCCGTCTCAAATACTACTACTACTACTACTACTACTACTACTACTACTACTACTACTACTACTACTACTACTACTAAATAAACAAATTAGCTGAATTTAGCTACTTGTAAGTGCTCTCAAGCAAATAAAACAGGCTGGCAGGTTGGGAACCACATAGGAGTTGGCCAATGAGGGTGTTCAAGGGAGGGACATTTGAAGGGATACTTGAAAAACAAAACGTTGTTTGCCATTGGAACATCCAGAGGCAGAGCATTCCCTTCAACCCAAAACACAAGGTAAGAATAAGTTTTTCCCTTCACCTGACAAAGAGACAGAGGGCCATAGTGGTTGGAGATTAGTGAACTGGGGAGACAGTGGGAGGATGCATAAGTGTAGAAAGACCAGCTCAAATGAGCCCTTGCTAGTCATGGAGTGAAATGCAGATTTTACCAACATTTTGAGTAGTTCATTAGCATCTTTTTCTTTTTGGCAAATTGTAATAGTTGATATTTTACCATTTATGTTGATGTTAGATAGAGATGATATAGAGACTGTTTCAACAGCTTTACAGCAAGGATAGAAAAAGGAGCTCAGTGACAGATAATGTCTATATTTGGGAAGATTACTAGTCTTTGGTTCTTATAAAAATACAGGGACCTTGCTCATTCCACGAGATTCCCATGTTGCAGCTGTCCCAGCCTCCAGGTGGCCAGGTGGGACGAATCTCATCAAGGGATAAATCCATTCTTATTAAAGGCTGAATAAGCAGGAAAAACCAAATCTTCAGTATGGGATATATAAACACATCTGCAATGTGAAAGGAGATAAACATATTCCTTAAGAAGTAAAGAAAGGGCATAGTTAAAAAAAGATTTTTTTTCTTTGAAAACAGGAACAAATTTTAGCCTGCATCTGTTCTCGTCTTAAGGGATTTTAGGAAATGAAACAAGAAAAGAAATAAATGAAAGAATAAACACAATAAAGGGAAACAGACTCTAAAACAAAAGAGCAAAATACAAAAAAAAGATAGGCTTATAGGATAAGGCACTAAGATGAAATGAATTTGGCAGAATTTCAGAGTAGAAGAAACAAATCATGCAATTGCAAGTCACATGTAGTATTAGAAGCAGTAAGAGGCAGAAGTAGTATTACAGTGAATCTATGCAGTCATAAGGAAGAGGAATTTGAGAGAAACTCTAGAATGTATAGGATGAGGACAAGAAACTATAAGTTATTTGAGACATCATAAGTACAGAGAACAGACAGCAAAGATCCAACAGAGGGATCATTTGTATTTTCGAAGATGAGGCCAAAACAAATCCAATGACATATGCTGCATTTCAAATATAACAATAACAAAATTCCTACTGGACATTTTTTGGGGAATGTGACAAAATGATTCTGAAATTCCTCTGAAGAATAAATGGCTGTGAAGAGCCAATTAAGTTATGCAAAAAACAAAAACAAAATGGTGAGTGAGCCCTTGATCTTCCAGATATGAGGATTCACTTTACAAACTTTAATAATGAAAAGTGATGCTGCTATTAAAGCAGGGAGACCAGTAAAGGACAGTGGAGAAGCTGGTGATGTATTTGAGTTTATTTGGCTAGTATGTGGCAAAAATCCAAAATCAGCAAGAAGAAGATTCAGTAAACATGTTGGGAAAATTTATCAATATTTGGAAAGAAAACTGTTGGGTTCTTTTCTTATGCTAAAGCATAAAATTAATTTGATTTGGATTAAGGAGTTAAATACAGAATATGAAATCACAAATAACTATTAGAGATTGCACATAAACTTGAATTTGGGAGTTCTTTTTCAAGTTTAACCCCAAAGTCATAAGGTATAAAGAAAAAATTGGTAAATTTGATGTTATAAAATTTAAAGCATTAAAAAAATGTAAACAAGTCTGACAAATTGAGATAAAATATTTCCTATATATTATAAATGTTTATCCTGAATATATTAAGTTGTTTTTGGTTTTGTTTTGTTTTGTTTTTTTCAATCAGAAGAAAAATATTTCTGACAGAAACTGGGGAAAGGCTGGATGTGGTGGCTTATGCTTATAATCCCAGCAGTTTGAAAGGCTGAGGTGGGTGGATCAACTTGAGGTCAGGAGTTAGAGACCAGCCTGGTTAACATGGTGAAACCCTGTCTCTACTAAAAATACAAAAAATTAGCCATGTGTGATGGTACATGCCTGTAATCCCAGCTACTAGGGAGGCTGAGGCAGAAGATGCTTGAGCCTGGGAGGCGGAGGTTGCAGTGAGCTGAAATCACACCACTGCACTCCAACCTGGGTGACAGAGCAAGACTGTCACAAAAACAAAAATAAAAAGTAAAAGAAAAACTGGGGAAAGAATGTGAACAAGTTTTGCACAAAAGGGAAAAAAAATCAAATTGATCAATAAGCCTATAGAGAAGAATCGCCTTAGTAATAGAAATTGAAAATAAAGCAACAAAATGTCAATTTCTATCCACTATCTTAGCAGAGTTGGGCAGAAAAAGTAGATATCCAGTGTTGGCAATGCTGTGTGAAAATGGGCATTTTCATTCTTTATTGTTGGGATTATAAAATTGTAGAATTTTCTGGTATGGAATTTAGACAATATGTATAGCAGTTGAAAAATGTGAATTGCCTTGGGAGCCGCTTTCATTTTTAAGAATTTTATATTTAAAATAATTGTATTAGTTTAAAAAACCACATGTAGAAAGATGCTCATTCCACACTGTAGCAAAGAACTGGAAACAAGCTAAATATATGCTGTTTACCATAAAAGAATAAACACGATAAAGGGAAACAGACTCTAAAACAAAATAACAAAATACAAAAAAAGATAGGCTTATAGGATAAGGCATTGACTAAGATGAAAATGAATTTGGCAAAATTTCAAAGAGTAGAAGCAGCAAATCATGCAATTGCAAGTCACATCTAGTATTAGGGAACATTCTAAAGGAGGGTTCTAAAGCCTTTACACATATAATTCATTTAATCCACACAGCTCTGTGAGTTAAGTACTGTTGTAATTCCCATTATGCTCATGAGGAAACAGGCACAGATGGTTTAATTTACCCAACACTGCATGACTAATAAATGGTGGAAAAGTGATTTGATCTCAGGAAATTTTACCTCGTGAACTACGTTTTTAATTGCCACATTACATAGTATATTGTATAATGTGTAGTATAATTTCTATAATGTTAAAAATAATTATCCAATGATCAGGGGTTGGTTGTGTTAATTATGAGTCAATTATTCATGGAATGGAATGCAGTATAGCCATTGAAAATAATATTGTTGGAGATTTTTTTTTTTCACATGGGAATTTGTTACATTATGAACAAAGGCAACAACAAACCGTATAGTTGAATACAATTAACATTAAAAAAGAGTCCTCTTGGCCTTGGCCGGGCGCAGTGGCTCACGCCTGTAATCCCAGCACTTTGGGAGGCCAAGGCGGGCGGATCCCGAGGTCAAGAGATAGAGACCATCCTAGTTAAGACGGTGAAACCCCGTCTCTACTAAAAATACAAAAAATTAGCCAGGCGTGGTGGCGGGCGCCTGTAGTCCCAGCTGCTCGGGAGGCTGAGGCAGGAGAATGGCGTGGACCCGGGAGGCGGAGCTTGCAGTGAGCCCAGATCGCGCCACTGCACTCCAGCCTGGGCAACAGAGTGAGACTCCGTCCCCTTCCCGCCCCCCCAAAAAGAGGCCTCTTATGTGAAGGCTATGCATGGGAAATGCTGCAAGAACATAATGAAAGTTAACAATGTTTTTCTTTAGGATAATGGGTGTATTTTATACCTTGGTGCTTTTCTGTATCTTCTGCATTGAGTTAGTATTACTTTTGGACTTAGAAAAGAAAAAGTTATTAAATAATAAAGAAACAGAAAAATCAGACCTCAAATTACTTGGCAGCAAAGGCACCTTTTAAATGATGTTGCCCTGTTTGGGAAGGAGGTTCTTTGTATTAATTTTCATACAGCATCCAGCAGTGTACATAATTTAGCACTTGCTAATTTTTGTGAAACAGAGAAGCACCAGAGATTGTTTTAACTGGTTGGTAAGCTTGGTGTGGACTGTAGTAATCAGGATGTGATCCAGGGAGCCCAGTTCCTGGTTTCTGGAAGTTGGCAGAAACCAGGGAGAAGGGGAGTTACCAAGGGAAGTATTGCAGGTTCCCAGAAACATCCTCACAGTCCTTAACCCACCCTAAACCCGCCGGAGTTTGGGGACTAAATTTTTTAAGGAAAACCCACAAATAGCATGACTGTGACCTACTCATTGTTTGGCATAAATGTAAGGTTTTTTTTGTTAATTGTACTTTAAGTTCTGGTATACATGTGCAGAACATACAGGTTTGTTACATAGGTATACATGTGGCATGGTGGTTTGCTGCACCTATCAACCCATCATCTCGGTTTTAAGCCCCGCATGCATTAGGTGTTTGTCCTAATGCTATCCCTCCCCTTACCCGCCACCCTGCAATAAGGTGTGTGATGTTCCCCTCCCTATGTCCTTGTGTTCTCATTGTTCAACTCCCACTTATGAGTGAGAACGTGTGGTGTTTGGTTTTCTGTTCCTGTGTTAGTTTACTGAGAATGATGATTTCCAGCTTTATCCATGTCCCTGTGAAGGATATGAACTTATTCTTTTATTCTTTTTTATGGCTGTGTAGTATTCCATGGTGTGTATGTGCCACATTTTCTTTATCCAAAAGTCTGTCATCAATGGGTATTTGGGTTGGCTCCAAGTCTTTGCTATTGTAAATAGTGCTGCAATAAACATATGTGTGTGTGCATGTGTCTTCATAGTAAAATGATTTATAATCCTTTGGGTATATACTTAGTAATGGGATAGCTGGGTCAAATAGTATTTCTGGTTCTAGATCCTTGAGGAATCGCCACCCTGTCTTCCATAATGGTTGAACTAAGGTGATATTTTTCTTAAGCTGCTTACTGGTGTATGTACTCTCAAAGCAAAAACAGCCAAGCATATTATTTTCACAGATGTCAGACTACACAAATGTGTTTCCAAAATCTCTAGTTACTCCTTGGGTTTCTAACCCTTCCCCTTAACTGTGTAGATAGTATTCTGGTGTTTTCCTGAACTTTCTATCACAGGGAAAAGCCAGGGTCAGTCTGATTTTCATTCAGTTCTAAGTACTTTTCTCAGATCCTGAAATGGTTTAAAGTTTTCCAGCATTTCAATATATATTCTGCCAGGATATGTCTATGTGAGGATCTCTTTTTATAGAACATGATTTTTCTAAAGGTCAAGAAAAGATGTTTTCTATTTCGTTTTTTCATTAGTTTGTTGTTTTTGTTCTACTCTATTCTGAAAAATTTATTATATTTATATTGGAGTTTTAAAATTGGGTTTCACAGAGCTATCATTCTCATTACTTTCATTCCTTTATCCTTTTCCTCTACATTCTTGGAGAACTTCTCAGGTGTATTCTTAATATCACTGATTTGATTTTCCTGTGGTATCAGTCTTGCTGATAAATATCTCCATGTGGATATTTAAGTGCTTTTTGATTTCTTGCAAATCTTATGTTACATATATCCCTTTTCATCTCTTTCCATTTCATTTTTCCTTTAGGAGATTCTCTCACTACAGGTTTTTACTCCCATTTCATGAAGCCCGCGTGTGCTTGCATTGTTTTGAGGCCTGTTTCTCCCCTTGAGACTTTGGGATATGGTTCTGAAAGGGTTTTATGCATCTCTATGTCGGTTTCCCGCTTTATTTCAAAGCAAGGTCTGTCCGGACGTAGTTCTTGCCAACAGATAGGCATGTGGGTTGCTCCAGGCTGCGTCTTCTGTCCTCTTGGGTGATGTATGCTGAGTTCCACTTCTAAGGCTAGAGGGAAGTTTGATAGATGATGTTTCAAATTTAGGTTCCAGGTTCTAGCTGGCTTTCACTTACTACAGTTACTGCTTTTTTTTTTTTTTTTTTTTTTAAATCAGATTCAAGGGGATACATGGGTATGTTTGTTATATGGATATATTAAATGATGCTGAGGTTTGGGGTACGATTGATCTGTCATCCAAGTAGTGAGCATAGTACCCAATACATAGTTTTTCTTTTTCTCTTTTTGAAATGAAGTCTCACTCTGTCACCCAGGCTGGAGTGCAGTGGCACAGTCTTGGCTCACTGCAGCCTTCACCTCCTAGGTTCAAGCGATTCTCCTGCCTCAGCATCCAAAGTAGCTGGAGATTACAGGTGCGCACCACCACGCCTGGCTAAGTTTTGTATTTTAAGTAGAGACGGGGTTTCACCATGTTGGCCAGGCTGGTCTTAAATATCTGACCCCAAGTGATCCACCCGCCTCAGCATCTCAAAGTGCTGAGATTGCAGACATGAGCCGCCATGCCCGGCACAATAGATAGTTTTTCAACCCTTCCCCCAACTCCTCCAGTAGTCTCTAGTATCTCTTGTTCCCATCTTTGTGTCTGTGAGTACCTAATGTTTACTTCTCACTTATAAGTGAGAATATGCAGCATTTGATTTTCTGTTCCTGAGTCCATTCACTTAGGATAATGGCCTCCAGCTGCTCTCATGTTGCTGCAAAGGACATGATTTCATTCTTCTTTACAGCTGCATAGTATTTCATGGCATATATATACCATATTATCCAATCCACTGTTGATGGGCACCTAGGTTGATTCCGTGTCTTTGCTGTTGTGAATCGTGCTGCAATAAACATGTGAGTAACAGGTGTCTTTTTGGTAGAATGATTTATTTTCCTTTGGGTATATCCCAGTAATGAGATTGCTGGATGGAATGATAATTCTAATTTGAGCTCTTTGAGAAATCTCCAAATTGCTTTCCTCAGGGAGAAACAAATTCACAAGCCCAGTGTATAATATAGCTACAGCTTTGCCATGTGACATCCTGTTCTTTTCCCACTGTCTGGTTCTTCCTTGCTTTAAACCAACAGAGCACTTGAAAAACAGCCATCATCAGTGTTCGCTGCCGCCAGGGTTGGTGTTTTCTTTGTCTCTGTGTGTAGTTTTTCACTCATGGAGACTGCATCCCTCAGGGGCATAGCATGGTATGCTGGTAGAACCTGGTCTTTGATGGCAGATCTCAGCTCAAGCCCCGGCTGCACCCCACCAGCTCCATTTCCTTGAGCTAGTTATGGAGGTACTCTAAGTCTCAGTTTGTTCATCCATACAGTGGAGCTCAAAGCATCTTTGGGATGATTAAATGAGATAATACGAGACACTATTTGTAAGGTGCTTGAAACCCAGAAATAATAAACTGAGTGCTCACTATGGTTAAGCGTTCTTCCAAGGACTTCACGTGTCTTAAAATATGAGGTAGGCACTATTAACATGTCTAGTTCACAGAGAGGAAGGAGGCTTGGAGAGGTTAAAGTATTTGCCCATTGTTGCACAGCTAGTAGGTGGTAATGCTGGGATTCGCCCCTGGCTGTCCAACTTCAGAGACTAGGTCTTAACCATCATGTCACCATACATGCTGTCTCAAAAATGTGTCACTGTCACTCCCTCCGCTCCTCCCAATTTCATATTAATTTGGGTTTTTTTGAGTTGATTTGTCGGGACATCAACATTTATGAAGAAAGGTGAGATGTAGTGGAGAGGGGGTAGGATAAGGGGAATTGCAAAGTGCCATACAAGATGCAAAGTCCATTTCTTATTATATGAAGACTTAGGGGGACATAGTAGAGGTTGCCTGAGAATTCGGCTAACCTTGCAGGCTGCCTGTCATTGTTTCATGAGGTAGAACCAGGACAAGCCTTATAGTTTGGGCTGCGGTATAGGGATTCCATCTTGAGTTAGGCTGTAGTTTGACCATTGGCTCAGTTGTGGATTTTGTTGTTGTTGTTTTGTTTGTTGGGACTCTGTCTCCCAGGCTGGAGTGCAGTGGCGCAATCACAGCTCACTGTGGCTGTGACCTTGACCTCCTGGGCTCAAGAGATCCTCCCAAGTAGCTAGGACGACCAGTTTTGTGCCACTGCGCCTGGCTACTTTTTAAAATATTTTGTAGAGATAGCATCTTGCTATGTTGCCCAGGCTGGAACTCCTGGGCTCAAGTGATCCTTCTGCCTCAGCCTCCTGAATAGCTGGGATTATAGGCAGGTACTACTGTGCTTTTTAATTGTTTGTAGAGATGGGGTCTCACTATGTTGCCCAAGCTGGTCTTGAACTCCTGATCTCGAACTCCTGGTCTCAAGCAATGCACCCCAGCTCAGCCTGCCAAAGCACTGGGATTATAGATGTGAGCCGCTGTGCTTGGCCAGTTCCTTCTAGATTTAGGCTGTGGTTTGACCATTGGCTTAGTTTTGGAGAGAGAGCTGAGTTTCTGTATTTTTGCATTTTAGCCTTTCATGGGAAACTGGGAGAGTGGGCATTAGAATTTGTTTGTTTGTTTATTTAATTTATTGTTGTGTTGTTTGAGACAGGGTCTTGCTCTATCGTCCAGACTGGAGTGTGTTGGCGCAATCTTAGCTCACTACAACCTTCGCCTCTCAGGTTCAAACAATTCTGCTGCCTCAGCCTCCCGAGTAGCTTGGATTACAGGTGCCCACCACCATGCCCAGCTAGCTAGTTTTTGTATTTTTAGTAGAGATGGGCTTTCACCATGTTGGTCAAGCTAATCTCAAACTCCTGACCTCAAGTGATCTGCCCACCTCCGCCTCCCAAAGTACTGGGATTGCAGGCATGAGCCACTGCGCCCAGCCAGAATTTACCATTTTAAACCTCTACTCATTCTTCAGATGGTTCTGGACAGATCCTTTCAGGGAGTGCCTTTGAGAACACAGAGATAACTGTAGGGATTAGTGAGAGCTTGATGACCTCCTCAGTGCCTTTCTCCAGCTGTAGCCCTCTTAGCCTTTCCCCAGTGTTAAAAATCTTCCCATCCCAAATGAAAGCAAGCCGGTGGTCCTAGAGTACTCATCTGCCTTTCAGTATTGATCATATAGAGTGCAAAGTGACAGAGTTGGTGCCTGAGAGCGCTTCTCTTTTCTGGCCCAGTTTTGACGATGAATCCTTTAGTAATCCGTTTTTCTTTTCGAGGTTGGTCCCATGCTATAAATATCACAGTCGGTAGAAGGTAGAATTGCTGGGAGTGGGTTATTTTAAAGGGTAGGGGGTGGTTATAGCAGACGGGAAAGGGAAGGGAGGGAGGAGAATGGCTTCTGTGTGTAATATACTTGGAAATCCTGTTTGGAAGACTTTGATGTCAGGACAAAGTGATCCTTACTTGAAAAACTGCACATTATTTTAGGAAAAAATCTGGTATGGCTTGATAACAGTGATGTTTTTATCTAATCTCAGGTAATAAATAAAGTAAGGTACCTGCAATCCTTTGCCAAAATTCAAATGTCAAATTGATGATGTAAAAAGCAGAAGAAGCCAACGTTTTTTACAGGAAGGTTTATATATTTTTTATGGCCATTCATCATGCCAAAGTAAAAGCCTTGCAAGTATTGAAATATCTGATTACAAATGACTGAGCTCCTTCTGGCCTTTTGAATTACTCAGACGTATTCTTCCTCCTCTACCTTCTAAGCATGTTGCTTGCATTAAACATCTACTATTGAGAAGTCCATTCTATTTTTTAAATCATTTAAAAAGAGACTGGAATTTCCTTTTATGAAAGTCTTATATTTAATGTATCAGGGAGCGCTAGGCACTTCCCCTCCAAAGAAGAAATGAACCTTTCTTTCAGGAGTTCTGAAGTTTTACAAAACCTGATTCTACATTAGACCACGAAGAAAAGTGTCTTAAATCCCTCAATGAAGAAACTCTGAAGGCCATGTTCTTTTTTACATTTATTTTTATTTATTTTTAATTTTTATTTATCTGTTTTTCGGAGACAGGATCTTTCTGTATTGTCCAGGCTGGAGTGCAGTGGCATGATTGTACCTCATTGCAGTGCTGAAGTCCTGGGTTCAAGTGATCCTCCTGCCTTAGCCTCCCGGGCAGCCAAAACTACAGGTGTGCCTCATCTTGCCAGGCTAATTTTCTATCTTTATTTGTTTACTTTTTTTTGCAGAGACAAGGTCTTGCATTGTTGACCAGGCTGGTCTCGAACTCCTGGCTTCAAGTGATCCTCCCACCTCAGCCTCCCAAAGTGCTCGATTACAGGCATGAGCCACTATGTCCAGCCAGGCCACATTCTTTGGCCATAATGTAACACAAGTCTAAAGAAGCAAACCGGCCAGGTGCAGTGGCTCACGACTGTAATCCCAGCACTATGGGAGGCCAAGGTGGGTGGGTCACAAGGTCAGGAGTTCGAGACCAGCCTGATAAACATGGCAAAACCCCATCTCTGCTAAAAATACAAAAATTAGCCATGCATGGTGGTGTTCCCCTGTAATCCCAGCTACTCAAGATGCTGAGGCAGGAGAATCACTTGAATTTGGGAGGCAGAGGTTGCAGTGAGCCAGAGATTGTGCCACTGCACTCCAGTCTGGGCGACAGTGAGCCTTCGTCTCTAGTTTCCAAAAAAAAAAAAAAAAAAAAGCAAACCTTCCATTTCACAATGAAAACCAAACAACAGGAAATTAAATATAGGAAAACAAATTATTTAAGCAATAAAAAATTAGGGCAATCCAAATGACTTCTGGCCAAATTCACTCAAAATTACCCAGAGGTACAATTTCATAGTTTTAAGTGCATCCATTCTTAAAGAAAATAAACCCATTCCTCTAGAGAGCTTTTCAAAGACTATCCCTCATTTAAAGAAACAAGAAAGGAAAAATCTTAACGTACCCTCCAATTTCATAAGCAAAGCCAAGAGGTCAAGAGTGTGGATTTGGAGCTAGTTATCTTGGGTTCAAGTCCTGGTTTCATGGTACTAAGTGTGCTGCTGAGCAAATGACTCTGTTTTCTCCTCAGTAAATAGGAATAAAAGTACGTAACTCATGGGGCTGAAATACTTACATAGGTAAGGTGTTTGATATAATGGTGAGCACACAGGAAGAATTTAATATATGTGAACACATATTTGCATTCCGATTGCTCCGTGCTGCCTTGGGTGAATGTCCACCGTGAGTTGGGCCTGTCTCCCAGTGTGCTCCTCTAGTTCTTTCTTTTTCTTCGTTAGAGAATTATATTTGAATCTAAATATGACATCTTTTTCTTTTTGGGTAACAGCTTGATTGAGCTGTTCACATACTGTACAATTCACCCACTTAATGTGTGCAATCCCATGACTTTTTGTACAGTCACGTAGCTGTGTGTCCATCAGTGTAATCAGTGTAATCACTTTCAGAACATTTTTGTTGCTCCATAAAGAAACTCAAGGGCAGGAGCGGTGGCTCATGCCTGTAATTCTAGTTTACTTTGGGAGGGGAAGAGGGTGGGTTGCTGGAGCTCAGGAGTTCGAGACCAGCCTGGGCAACATGGCGAAACTGCATCTCTATCAAAAATACAAAAAAATTACTACCCAGGCATGGTGGTGTGTGCCTGTAGTCTCAGCTACCTGTGGGGGCTGAGACAGGAGAACTGCTTGAGCCCAGGAGGCAGAGGTCACGTGAGCTGAGATCTCGCCACTGCACTCCACTGCAGCCTGGCTGACAAAGCGAGACCCTGTCTAAAAAAAAAAGAAAAGAAAAGAAAAAGAAACTTAATACCCCATAGCATTCACTCCTCCAATCTCCCCATATCTCCAACCCTAGGCAGCCACAAATCTACTTTCTGTCTCTCTCTGTTTGCTTATTTTGGACATTTCATATAAATGGAATAATATCAAATATTCTTTCATTGAGTATAATGTTTTCAAGTTTCCTTCATGTTGTAGCATGTATCAGTACTTCATTTCTTTTTATGACTGAATCATATTCCATTGAATAGATATACCAATATTTTATCTGTTTTTCAATTCTTGGACTAAATATGACACCTTGTAACTTCTAATGACTTTGTTTTATTTTTCATCTTTCTCCACTGATTGATTAATTCCTTCACCAAACATTTATTTAGAAGCTAGAAAATGTTAAGTGCTGTGTTAGCCACCAAGAATGGGTTGATGAATAAAGTATTGTTCTTGGCTGGGTGCAATGGCTCATGCCTGTAATCCCAGTGCTTTGGGAGGCTAAGTTGGGAGGATCGCCTGAGGTCAGGAGTCAGAGAGCAGCCTGGACAACATAGCGAGACCCCATCCCTACAAAAATTTTTAAAAATTAGCCAGGAATGGTAGCACTTGCCTGTAGTCTCAGCTACTCCGGAGGCTGAGGCAGGAGGATAGCTTGAGCAAAGGAAGTCGAGGCTACAGTGAACTATTACTGCATCACCACACTCCAGCCAGGGTGGCACAGCAAGATCTAGTCTCCTAAAACAAAAAAAAGAGAGAGAGATTGTTCTTGACTTCAGAATACTTATTTTCCAGCTGTGGGAAAGTTATGCACTGAAATATGTGCCTGAATTTAAATAATGGAAGCCCATACCTGTTCACTGGAAGGAGAAGACAGTGGTTATTCCATCTGGCAGGAACATCAAAGAATGCACAGAGGAGCAAGGGCTCAAAAGATGAGTGTGTATGCACAGATATTATGTGAGTGGAGTGTCTGTAAAACAGATGCTTCAGGCAAAGGTGTCAGTCTGCGCTGATGCATGAAGGCCCTTGGCAATGTGCTGCTTCACATAATAGGAACTGTAAAGTGACTCGACCTTCCTGATGTTGAGGATTGAGGATGGGATGAGTGGCAAGAAATATAGCTGGAGACAGGGGGAGGGGTCAGACCATAAAGTGTCTTGTAAGTTAGAATGAGGAGTTGACCTTAACCTAAACCATATGGGACCATGGAAGAGTGAGGGAGAATTGTGGAGGACACAATAGAGGGGAGAAATAAAAGGCAAGAGGCTTACGCCTGTAATCCCAGCACTTTGCGAGGCCGAGGCGGGTGCATCACGAGGTCAGGAGATTGAGACCATCCTAGCCAACATGGTCAAATCCTGTCTCTACTAAAAATACAAAAATTAGCTGGGCGTGGTGGCTGGCACCTGTAATCCCAGCTACTTGGGAGGCTGAGGCAGCAGAATCACTTGAACCCAGGAGGCGGAGGTTGCAGTGAGGCAAGATTGTGCCACTGCACTGCAGCCTGGCGACAGAGCAAGACTCTGTCAAAAAATAAAAAATAAAAAAAGAGGCAAGAGGCCAGTTAGGAGATCCCCTCCTGCCCCAACCTGTTTTGTTTTTGTTTTTGTTTGAGACAGGGTCTTACTCTGTCGCCCAGGCTGGAGTGCAGTGGTGAAATCCTGGCTCACTGCAACCTCCCTGTCCCAGGCTCAAGTGATTCTCCTGCCTCAGCCTCCCAAGTAGCTGGGATTACAGGCATGCACCACCACACCTGGCTGACTTTCATATTTTTAGTAGAGACAAGGTTTCACCATGTTGGCCAGGCTGACCTCGACCTCCTGGCCTCAGATGATCCACCGCCTCAGCCTCCCGAAGTGCTGGGATTGTAGGCGTGAGCTACCACGCCCCACTGAGTTTTAGCCTTGGTTAATGGCATGGCCATCTACCTAGTCAAAGAGATGCCGTCATACACTGCATAATGACATTTCAGTTAGGGATAGACTGCATAAACAATAGTGGTTCGGCAAGATTATAATACCTTTTATTTATTTCAATAGGTTTTCGGGGAACAGGTGGGTTTTGGTTAGATGAGTAAGTTCTTTAGTGGTGATTTCTGAGATTTTGATGCACCCATCACCTGAGCTGTGTACACTGTACCCAATGTGTGGTCTTTCATCTCTCACCCCCTCCCACCCTTTCCCCCAAGTCCTCAGTCTATTGTATTATTTTTATGCCTTTGCATCCTCATAGCTTAGCTTTAACTTATGAGAGAGAACATACAATGTATCATTTTCCATCTCTGAGTCACTTCACTTAGAATAACGGTCTCCAGTTCCATCCAGGGTGTGCAAATGCCATTATTTTGCTCCCTTTTTATGGCTGAACAGTATAGACAATTTTGTTATCCACTCATTGATTGATAGAATATTTGTACTGAACCTTTTGTCTATTTAGATATATTGAGATACATAGATGCTTACCACTGTGCTACAATTGCCTACTGTATTCAGTACAGTAGCATGTTGAACAGGTTTGTCACCTAGGAGCAATAGCACATGCCATCTAGCATAGATGCGTAGTGGGCTAGGCCATCTAGGTTTCTGTAAGTGGACTACGATATTTGCATGATCACAAAATCCCCTAATGACACATTTCTCAGGACGTGTCCCCATTGTTAAGTGATGCATGTCTGTGTCTTCCTACAATGGCATCTGGACCTGACGGGTTCCCTAGTGAATTCTTTATTATTTTCAAGCTTGGATAATGGCTTAATTTTCTACAGAAATGTCTGAGTCTTCTTCTACCCCTCTCTGTTGCCCAGGCTGGAATGCAGTGGTACAATCATGGCTCACTGCAGACTCAATCTCGCAGGCTTAAACAATCCTCCCACCTCAGCCTCCCAAGTAGCTGCAACCATAGTTATGTACCACTGCACCTGGCTATTTTTTTTTTTTTTTTTTTGAGATGGAGTTTTACTCTGTCACCCAGGCTGGAGTGCAGTGGCACAATCCTGACTCACTGCAACCTCTGCTTCCTGTGTTCAAGTGATTCTCCTGCTTCAGCCTCCCGAGTAGCTGGGACTACAGGCGTGTGCTAACCACTCTCGGCTAATTGTTGTATTTTTAGCAGAGATGGGATTTCACCATGTTGGCCAGACTGGTCTTGAACTCCTGACCTCGAGTGATCTGCCTGCCTCAGCATCCCAGAGTGCTGGGATTACAGGTATGAGTCACTGTTCCTGGCCCTGGCAAAATTTTAAAAAAAGTTTTTGGTAGAAATGGGGTCTCTCTATGTTGCCCAGGGTATTTGAGCAGGTCCTAAAACCACCAGTCTGCCCCTGTTCCAGGCTGTTCTCTGCATTCCTGTCAGAGTTCCCTATCACCATCTATTGTGATAACTTTCCTGCGTAAACATCTTTCACTGTTCCTTATTGCCTGCGGTATAAAACCCAGACTCTAGGCAGATTGACAGAACAATGCCCACCCCTATCCACAGATTCCCACGTCCTAATTCTCAGAACAGAACCTGTGAATATATTACTCTGTTTTGACAAGTCTTCTAAGACCGAGGCAGGAGGGTCAGAGTGAGAGAAGGAAACGTGATGATGGAAGCAGAAATACACAGATGCTTACCATTGTGTTACAGTTGCCTACAGTATTCAGTCCAGTAATATGTTGTATAGATTTGTGCCCTAGGAGCACTAGCATATACTCTCTAGCCTAGACGTGTAGTGGGCTAGACCATCTAGGTTTATGTAAATACGCTCTATGATGTTCGACCTTCTGCAGAGGTCAGAGGAAAGAGAAGATGCAACACGACTGGCTTTGAATGTGGAGGAAGGGGCCATACACCGAGGAATTCGGGTGCACTCTGGAAGCTCTCAGGTTGGTGCAAAAGTAACTGCGGTTTTTGCCATTAAAGGTAATGGCAAAAAATGCAGTTACTTTTGCATCAACTTAATAGAAAAGGCAAGGAAACAGGTGCTTGCCTAGCAGAGAGCTTGCAGCTCTGCTGACACCTTGATTTCATCCGGTGAAACCCACTTCCAACTTCAACTTCTAGAACAGCCAGATAACGAAACCCATTTCAGACTTTGACTTCTAGAACAGTCGGATAATGAACTTGTGTTGTTTTAAGCCACTAGGTCTGCAGGAATTTGTGATGGCAGCCTTGGAAACTTCACACAGACTCAAACCTGTGGTTCAACCTGATTTGACCAGCCTCATGTCCTGCTTTCTTCCGTTCCACGTTCTCGCTGCATAGTCTTTCTCCTTTCCTCCTCTGTCGTTTTTTGTTTTGTTTTGTTTTGTTTTTTGAGACAGAGTCTCACCTCTGCCTCCCGGGTACCCGTGATTCTCCTGCATCAGCCTCCCGTGTAGTTGAGATTATAGGCATGCGTCACCGCACCCAGCTAACTTTTGTATTTTCACTAGAGACGGGCTTTCACTGTGTTGGCCAGGCTGGTCTTGAACTCCTGACCTCAAGTGATCCACCTGCCTCGGCCTCCCAAAGTGCGGCAATTACAGGCGTGAGCCACCGTGCCTGGCCTCCTCTGCCATTCTTCATTTCTCTTTCCTCTTGCACAGTCTGTAGCTTCCACCTAAATTGCTATGTGGTTCTCTATTCATCTTGCAGGATCCAAAGGCTTTGAAGTTGCCAGTTCCTCTAGACTGTCAATCGCATTCTTCTTGTCTTCCCAGCCTGCTTGCGTGACTTTATTCCATCCTTCATTACAGCGGGTTGTAATTATTTGTTGATGCATCTGTCTCTCACACTAGACCATGACTTGCACAAAAGCAGTAACTACGTCTTGGCCATTTTTCATGCCTGTTTCCTGCTGTACAATAGTCGCTTTGAGTTTCTTGGTCAATGAATGAATGCCAAAGATGTAACAGAATTAGAAATGGGAATGTGTATTTGATAATAGCTATGAAGGAAATGTAAACATGAAAACATACCATTGAATGCTAATCAGGTTTTGAGCTTTAAATAAAGAAACACATTTTTTAACTGAAAGAAAAAAATAAATCAATGTACAGATGTAGGCACTTGAATAGGGCAGAGCAAATTGGGACTGAGAAAGAATTTACAAAATGTATCCGATGCTAACCTCTCCCAGGAGGCATCTGATGTTATTGAAATAACAGCTACGTCTTTCAAATATTCCAGGTGCAAAGAACTCTTGCATTAAAAAAATAATTGTTCTGAAACATGGACACAGTAATGTATTAAATTTGTTCTACCAGGCAATCATGATCTTGAACTCAAACCTCAATCAAGGTATTTCAGAAATAAACAAGACTCACTTTTTCATTAACTAACATTTGGAAACTGGTGATTTGCAGAATGGTGCACTGGAAAATGTGAATAGATATGCCGGGGGGAAAGGCCTGTAGTCAAATAAGTTTGGGAAATGCTGCTGTCACTTCCCTCATCTTGAGATTTACAATGCACACCAGCTGGTTACAGCTTCTCAGTGTTCATGCAGCAGAGACCTGCTGAAGTGTTTTAGTTGTTGTTGTTGTCTTTTGAGACAGAGTCTTGCTCTGTCACCCAGGCTGGAGTGCAGTGGCGCAAACTCGGCTCAGCTCACTGCAACCTGTGCCTCCTGGGTTCAAGCGATTCTCCTGGCTCAGCCTCCTGAGTAGCTGGATGTGCCACCGTGCCCAGCTAATTTTTGTGTTTTTAGTAGAGACAGGGTTTTGCCATGTTGGCCAGGCAGATCTCTAACCCCTGCCCTCAGGTGATCTGCCCACCTCCTCCCAAAGTGCTGGGATTATAGGCGGGAGCCATGGCACCCAGCCATTTTTTTGTTTTGTTTTGTTTGTTTGTTTGTTTACTCACCATTTACTTCTCAAGTTGGAGAATAAGCCCTTTTTTAAAAATCAGTATATACTAACATCTTGCTGGACAGTAAAAAATGCTGATATAGGCACAAAAGTCTGAAATAATCTACCAGACAGAATTCAGCTATATGCATTCAAAGTATTGTATCCCACGCCCCAGTAGAAAAGCTAGGGAAGGAATTCATTACCATGGCACATCATATGACTAGTTTAAGGAAAAGATGAAAAATCATCTCCGTACATAGTAATTTTTTTTTTTTTGAGACAAAGTCTGGCGCTGTCGCCCAGAGTGGAGTGCAGTGGCAGGATCTTGGCTCGCTGCGACCTCTGCCTTCCAGGTTCAAGGGATTCTCCTGCTTCAGCCTCCAGAGTAGCTGGGATTATAGGTGCGGGCCACCGTACTAATTTTTATGTCTTTAGTAGAGATGGGGTTTCACCACAATGGCCAGACTGGTCTTGAACTCGTGGCCTCAAGAGATCCACCCGCCTTGGCCTCCCAAAGTTCTGGGATTACAAGCATGAGCCACCATGCCCGGCCTGTAGTAACTTGATTTAATAATGTCCAACACTTATTCCCAATTAAGCTTTATAATTCTGATATAATAAAGTCCTCTTTGACACCAGAGACCAAATGTCTTGTTGCTTCAGAAACAAAATCCTTTTCTGTAAAAGTAGGAGTGAAGCAAAAAAAGTTCACTCTTCCATCAATACACAAATATTACTTTAGAAATTCTGACACACAGCAGAAATAGTACAACCGCCTGGCTCCCTGACATCAACCCCAAAGGGCAGAACACCCATAAGCATGTCAGTTTCCATCACAGTAATCCACGAAGATTCTCAGCGATGTTCACCCTTTCTGAAGCTCATGTATGCCTTTAACCTGGACAATATCGGGGGTTTAAGATTCTCTTAATTTTGGCTCTGATTTTGGATAGCAGCATCTAAAGGTTAGTTCTTTCTGCTTCTCTCTTTTCTTTTTCCTCACTGGAGGAGCCACAGTTCTGAAGGCAGGGAGAGTCCTGGTAGGAGGAATGTTTAGTTGTTCCTCCTAGACCAAGATGGGGAGAGTTTTGTGTGTGTGTGTGGTGGTGGTAGGGAGTGGGGGCCTGGAGATAACTCTGGGAATACCTGGTCTTGCTGCATCACTGTGGTACCTGAGTCAGCTCCCGAGAAGATGGGAGAAAGACTGATACACACACCTTCAGGCTGTATTAGCTACACAACAGCTCTATCCTAATAAAATATTGCATGATGGGTTTTTTTTTTTTGCTTTTTAATTTATATGATTATTATTTTTAAATGTCCTATTTCCATATGTTTTTGGGGAATGGATGGTATTTGGTTATATGAGGAAGTTCTTTAGTGGTGATCTGTGGGATTTTGGTGCACCCATCACCTGAGAAGTGTACACTGAACCCACTTTGTAATCTTTTATTCCTCACCCCCCTCCCACCCTTTCCCCCAAGTCCTCAGAGTTTATTGTATCATTCTTATGCCTTTGCATCCTCATAGCTTAGCTCCCGCTTATGAGTGAGAACATACGATGTTTGGTTTCCCATTCCTGAGTTACTTCACTTAGACTAGTAGTCTCCAGTTCCATCCATGTTGCTGCAAATGCTATTAATTCATTCCTTTTTATGACTGAGTAGTATTCCATCATATGTCAGTTTCTTTATCCACTCGTTGATTGATGGGCATTTGGTCTGGTTCCACATTTTTGTAATTGCAAATCGTGCTGCTATAAACATGTGTATACCAGTATCCTTTTTGTATAATGACTTCTTTCCTCTGGGTAGATACCCAGTAGTGAGATTGCTGGATCAAATGATAGTTCTACTTTCAGTTCTTTAAGAAATCTCCACCCTGTTTTCCATAGTGGCCGTACTAGTTTACATTTCCACCAGCGGTGCAGAAGTGTTCCCTTTTCACCGCATCCTCACCAACATCTATTATTTTTTGAGTTTTTGCTAATGGCCATTCTTGAGGGAGTAAGGTGGTATTGCATTGTGGTTTTGATTTGCATTTCCTGCAGGATAAATTTTTGAAAATGAGAAATCGTGACTCCCATACAGATATAGGATGAACATATATCACACATTTTATGTAAGGCATTCACTGAGAGAGCCAGTAAGGTGATATGACTTGTTCCAAGGAAAAGTCCAAGAACCATATGTATCCGTGAAAAGAGCGAATGCTGAAATTGATTTACAAGTGGGTGCAAAATGGGTCTGTCACCTAGACCAGCAGTCCCCAAACTTTTTTGGCAGCAGGGACCAGTTTCGTGGAAGACAATTTTGCCATGGACTTGGGGCAGGGATGGTTTTGGGATAAAACTATTCCACCTCGGATCATTAGGCATTAGATTCTCATAAGGAGCACGCAACCTAGATCCCTTGCATGTGGCTTATGCTCCTATGAGCATTCCACCAGATGCTACTAATCTGCATCTCTATGGACAGGAATTCCTTGCATTCTTAGTGGTTTTCTACCACTTACAGATTATGTCATAGGATGAAAGGCTGAGATAACCTGGAAAAAGGTGTCAGACAAGACACCCAGGAATCTTTTTCATCCATTTTCAATCTCACAATTATTTCCCACAAAAAACAGAAGAGTCATAATAATAGTAATGGTTACAAGAATAATAATGATAATACCCTTCTTGCAACTTTTACCTGGCTAAAGCAATCATATTCTTTTACCAAATTCTCATCAGTCTCAAATTGTCAAATTGGTTCCACTTTCATCTTCTTCTGAACTCCCTTACTTGCCCTGTCCCTTTCTGGGGACTCATAATAGCACCTTACAGAACAGTTTAGAAAATGCTGATATAACCCAAAGGAAAAGAAATCATTCTATCAAAAAACAACAACAACAACAACAACAAAAACCAAAAACCCTGCACTCATACGTTTATTGCAGCACTATTCACAATAGCAAAGTCAGAGAATCAACACAGGTGTCCATCAATGGTGGACTGCATAAAGAAAAGGTGGTACATGTACACCATAGAATACTACGCAGCTATGAAAAAGGACAAAATCATGTCCTTTGCAGCCACACAAATGCACCCGGAGGCCGTTATCCTAAGTAACACAGAAACAGAAAACCAAATACTGGATGTTCTCACTTGTGAGAGCTAAACATTGGGTACTCATGGACATAAAGATGGGGACACTGGAGACTACCACAGTGGGGAAGGCGGAAGGAGGCAAGGGCTGAAAAACTACCTGTTGGCTCCTGTGTTCACTACTTGGGTAAGGGGTTCAATTGTACACCAAATCTCAGCATCATGTGATATCATCAGGTAACAAACCTGCACATGTACCCCCGAATCTACAATTTACAAAAATTTAAAAGAAAATGCTGATATAGGCACTAATTTGTTTGCTTTGCCACTTCCACTCTTGCTATCTTCTCCTTGCCTACCCGAGCGAGTGCACGTGGATTTTCTCCCAGACTCCTCCCTTTTCCCACCTGTCCATTCGGTTCCTACTGCTGCTGTAACCACAATCACCATTTGAGTGGCTTAAAACAACAGGAATTCATTATCTTCTAGTTCTGAAGGTCAGAAGTGATGGGTGGGGCAGCAGGGCTGCATTCCTTCTGGAAGCTCTAGTAGAGAATCCTTTCCTTGCCTTCTCCTGCTTTTGGAGGTGACTAGCACTCCATGGCTCATGGCCGTGCATCACTGTGCCTATGCCTCGGCCCTCACCTCTCCTTCTCTGACCCTCCTGCCTTCCTTTCAGTAGGGACTCTTGTAATGACATTGCACCCACCCAGATAATTCAGGATAATCCCTCCGCATTAGTTTGTTTTCACGCTACTGATAAAGACACACCTGAGACTGGGCAATTTACAAAAGAAAGAGGTTTAATTGAATTTACAGTTCCACATGGCTGGGAAAGCCTCGCAATCATGGGGGAAGGCAAAGAGGAGCAAGTCATGTCTTCCATGCTTGGCAGCAGGCACAGAGAGAATGAGGAAGATGCAAAAGCGGGAACTGCTGATAAAACCATCAGGTCTTCTGAGACTTATTCACTACCACAAGAACAGCGTGGGGAAACCGCCCCTATGATTCAATTATCTCCCACCAGGTCCCTCCTGCAACAGGGGGGAATTATGGGAGTACAATTCAAGATGAGATTTGGGTGGGTACACAGAGCCAAACCATATCACCCTCTATCTGAAAATCCTTAACTTGATCACACCTGCAAAGTCCCATTTGTCATGTAAGGTGACGTATTCATAGACACGGACATCTTTGGAGGGCCATTACTCTGCTTACCACAACCTGATTTGCTGGCCTTGAGAAGGGAAGTTCTGCGTCTTCCTCTGGGAATCCCAGGGCCTGTCCAGGAAAGCTTCCTGAGCAATCTGTGTTTTCAGCTCTATCTCTGGGTTTTCTCCACCTACCTGTTTGTTATAAGCTCATTCCTCTTTTTCTTTTCCTTTCTTCTTAAGGCTGTCTTCAGCATCTCCCAGCAAATGCTCCTTCCTTTCATGGGAGATAAAAGTCTATGCTTGGACTCTTTGGGTGAGCTGATTGGCCCAGAGGAAGGACTTTCAAGCCAACTGCACACAAATTGCAAATTTCTCACACTCATTAAACAGAGATGCCTCAGCTGGGTGTGGTGGCTCAAGCCTGTAATCCCAGCACTTTGGGGGGCCAAGGCAGGATGATAGCTTGAGCCCAGGAATTTGAGACCAGCCTGGACAACAGTGAGACCTTCATCTCTACAAAATCAATCAATCAATCAATCAATATTAGCCGGGCTTGGTGATGTGCACCTGTAGTCCCAGCTGCTCAAGAGGCTGAGATGGGGGATCACTTGAGCCCAGGAGTTCAAGGCTGCAGTGAGCTATGATTGCACCACTGCATTCCAGCCTGGGTGACAGAGTAAGGCTGTCCCTAAAAAAAAAAGATGTCTTGGGTGGGCTGATTCCTCCCTAAGTACCTGCAGAATACTCAGATAATTCCTGAGGCCCTTTTGGAGCTCTGAGATAAATTCGAGTGTTTTCCTGCAAAGCGGAACGTTAAAGTAGGAAGCAGTGGAAAAAGAACCAGAAAATCACCCATCACTTTTACAATAAATGCTATGTGTTTACTTCCCAGCTACGGCAGAGGACACAAGGTAACATGATGTAATACTAATCAGAGTCAGCCATTACTGAGTGCTTCCTATGTGCCAGAACTGTGTCACGCACCTTAACTATATTTACCTATGTTAACTCCTATATTGCTCACATGCCGTAAATTAAACACATAAAAACATAAACTCATAAATAATAAATATGAAAATATAAACTTGTGTATCACACACAGAATGCCCACAACATGAGAGAGGGTAGTATTACTGTCTGCATTTAAAGATGGGGAAACTGAGGCATGGAGGCATTACACAATTGCTCAAGGCCACAAAGGTAGTAAGGGCTAGAGTCAGGATTCAAACTTAGGCCGTCTGGGGCCACAGTCAATAAATGACGTAAAAGATAATGGCTCCGGATATGTCAATGTATTTGAAGACGACGATTGAAAAATTAACCTTCATGCCGGGCTGTGCCTCCAGGGTTATCCCAGTGAAGTAAGAGTTTAGAGGAAGGAGAGATTATCATTTGCTAGCCACTGACCTGTATGGAGAACTTTAGAAAGGTTCTTGGAGAAGGTGGGATGCCCCCTGCTGGTCGAGTAAGTTCAATTTTCTTAACTGAACCGTTGTCATAAGGTCAATTTTTAATGATCATTTCCCCCTTCTCCTGCTTTGGATCCATGAAGCGACTTTACTAGAAAAAAAAAAAAGTCAGTTTTTCTCTGCTTGAGGGGACTTTGGTTGCTAGGCAACCTATACCTCAAATTTGGGACTCATCTTTGACGCTAAGGACGGCATCCTGGCATACTGGACGTTCATAATTTACTTCCCAGAGAACATTAACATTTAAAAATGGAGAGGCTATAAATGTGAGTTGCCCTGCATGTGTTTTTAAAATGGAAATCCTGATGAGTTTATTTCTCTGAGATGTCTTTTGCAACTTGCCTGTTTTGCAAATACACTCCGTCACGTATTAATTCTTAATCAATTTGCACTGTGATTTGGCTAGTTAGCAAATGGAATTGCATTTCAGCGACTTCCTGTTTACACTCAGAAACCTCAGAGTCATCCTTCATTCCTCTTCTTCATGACTTCTCGCATTTTGGCAGTCACCAAGTCCTGTAAATTTCACCAGTGAAAAGCTTCTCGAATGAATTTCTGCCTCCTTTTTTTCTACCTGGCAGATTTAAGGGATACTTCTAGACCCTCATAATTTTTCATCTGGGCCACTGTAGATTTCTAACTCGTCTTTTTGTTTTGACTTTTTCTCTCTTTTGGTCCATCTACCCTCTCCCCCTCCTTGCCTTCTTGTGTTATCTTTCAAAAAACATAGATCTCCAGCCTGGCCAATGTGGTGAAACCCCGTCTCTACTAAAAACACAAAAAAATAGCTGGGCGTGGTGGCGCATGCCTGTAATCCCAGCTACTTGGGAGACTGAGGCATGTAAATCGCTTGAACCAGTGAGGTGGAATTTGCAGTGAGCCGAGATCGTGCCACTACACTCCAGCCTGGGTGATAGAGCGAGGCTGTGTCTCAAAAACAAACAATGAACACCCCAAAAGCAAACAAAAAAGCCCCATAGAGCTGACCATATTACTCTTGCTTGACAACTGGATGGTTCCCTTCAGTGTAATGACAACACGTAGACTCCTTTTCATAGCATTCAATGCCTTCACCACCTGGTCCTGTTAAACCTTCCTCTGCTACCTCTCGAGCATACTCTGTCTTCTGGCTACACAAAAGCTGTCACTGTTGTCCATATAATTGTCACAACTTTGTGCCTTTGCAGAAGCTGGTCTTCCTATCTAGAATGTCTTTTCTGTTTTTTTGTTTGTTTATTTTTACAACATTGGTAGAATTTTCATCTTTTTTTTTTTTTTTTTCATTTTTTGTTTTGTTGGAGACAGAATCTCACTCTGTAGTTCAGGCTGGAGTGCAGTGGCATGATCTCGGCTCACTGCAACCTCCACCTCCCAGGTTCAAGCCGTTCTCCCGCCTCAACCTCCCAAGTAGCTGGGACTACAGATGTGTGCCACCACGTCTAACTAATTTTTGTATTTTTTGTAGAGACAGGGTTTCACCATGTTGCCCAGGCTAGTCTCGAACTCCTGGCCTCAAGTAATCTGCCCTCCTCGGCCTCCTAAAGTGGTTGGATTACAGGTTTAAACCACTGCATCTGGAAAAATGAATTTCAGTAATTTTTTAAAAGCCCAACTGATATTTCCTTTCCTACAGATTTTTTAAACCACATGCTCATCGCTATTCTGACGGCATTGTGAGAACACATCCCACTGTGTTATAGTTGTCTGGTAGCACATTGCTCTTCCTAGACCAGCTTTTTTTTTTTCAGAGCATGACACACTTGATCAATGATGCACAGATATAGGACACGCTGCCATGTGCAATGCTGAGCGATCCAGCTGCGTCTGCTCCCTGGTTTTCTGCATATTGAGATACAGTGAGACCAGTGGCATTCAAGGCTCACCTTGAATCTCTTCTCATTTATTTCTTGAAGAAGCCTGTCATTTGCAATTATCCCTACTCTTCTCTAAGGCAAGCTATAAATGATTCATGACCAACTTCTCACCTGAAGTGCAGGTGCACTAGAATGCTATGTGTATAAACAGCTGCTCGAGTCTGTAATCCCGTAAGAACTGAACATGCCATACCTGTCTTTGTAATCCAGTCACTTTGGATGGTGCTGGTACATAATATGAACCCAATACATTCTCGTGATAGAGACATGTTGAATAGGCTGAATACTTGTGTTCTTATGGTCATTGTTATGTGGAAATAAGTTTGCTTTCATACAGTCATAGATAAAAGTTACGGAAGGCAGCTGGGTACAATGGCTCACGCCTATAATCCTAGCACTTTGGGAGGTCAAGGTGGGTGGATCATGAGGTCAGGAGTTCGAGACCAGCCCGGCCATTATGGCAAAACCCCATCTCTACTAAAAATACAAAAATTAGCCGGACGTGGTGGCGCACACCTGTAATCCTAGTTACTGGGGAGGCTGAGGCAGGAGAATCTCTTGAACCCAGGAGGCAGAGGTTGCAGTAAGCCAAGACTACGCCATTGCACTCTAGCCTGGGTGACAGAGCAAGACTCTGTCATAAAATAAAATAAAATAAGATAAGATAAGATAACATAACATAACATAACATAACATAAATAAAAGTTATGGAAGTCCTTACTATGAGCTAGGCAGTGTGTGCTAAGTCCAAAGACTAATAGGTTACGTAAGAACTGGAGGCTGCTGAAGGGACATCCACTGCCCAAAATGGAATAATTGAAGCAGTAAAAGAAATGATAAATGTAATAGGTAGCAACATATTGAAAATATATAAACATACATAAACATTTTACATATTTGATATACTGTTTATTTGTAATATATACTATAAACTATATGTTTATGATGCACATTTTATATATTATACATGTATTCCAATGTGTTTCTACCAACACATACATATATAGACTTATTTCCATGGTACTTTAGTATGGTAGGGGTAAAAGCTTATAGGGTACCAAACTTTTTTTTTTTTTTTTGGAGATGGAGTTTCACTATGTCGCCTAGGCTGGAGTGCAATGACTTGATCTCGGCTCACTGCAACCTCTGCCTCCCAGGTTCAAGTGAGTCTCCTGCCCCTGCCTCCCAAGTAGCTGGGATTACAGGCACCTGCACCACGTCCGGCTAATTTTTGTATTTTTAGAAGAGATGGCGTTTCACCATGTTGACCAGGCTGATCTTGAATGCCTGACCTCAGGTGATCGCCCCCCTTGGCCTCCCAAAGTGCTGGGATTATGGGCGTGAGCCACCGTGCCTGGCCGGGTACCAAATCTTTACTCCAAAGATTGGCACTTAAAAAGCATAAACAAGCCAGTTGTGGTAGGGGGTAGGTGGTAGCCTTCAGCTACGTGGGAGGCTGAGGCTGGAGGATCACTTGAGCCTGGGAGTTTGAGATTGCAGTGAGCTATGATGGTGCCACTGCACTCCAGCATGACCCACACTGTGAGATCCTATCTCTAAAAAAAAGAAAAAAAGGAAAAAAATGCATAAACAATATTTCAAATAGCCCACAAATAGCCCAAGTAACAGTAACCAAGTAGCCCAAGTTGATTAAAAAAAAAAAAAAAAAGACACCTTCTTTATGAAGATGTCAATGAATAATTGTGGAAGGAATTATTGCACTTGGAAATCACCAGTTTGCCACCAAGAATGAAATACGGTGTTTGCATCAAGCAAGGCTCTGTGATGAAAGAGACCATGAGATGAAAGGTTTATGGAGAACTTGACAATGCACACTTAGGGCTGTCACCCCCTGAACCTGCTGGTTGTCACTACAGTTGGCATATCAGGTAGGGTGGAGTCTCAATGTAGTACAACCTGAAACTCACAGCATCCATATGAAGTTGTCTTCAGGAAAAGCTGAATATGAATCTATTCAAAGCTCTAGGGCCAACTTCCATTTACAGGAAATATGAGGGACAGAGGAACAAACTAAATGATACCACAAGGGCTTCTGGAATGTGGGATAGTCTTCAGGACAGCTGACATGGTTTCTGCAACAAGTCACTGACTTGAAAAGAACGAGAAGTCAGGGAGGGTGGAGCACATTAGAGACAAGCAGCATGTGTGCCTTGTTTGTATCCTGATGCGAACAGATCATGTAAAATGACCTTTGTGAGACAACTGGGGAGGTGGGATCATGGATGAGTATCGGATGAGATTTTTTCATCCTGAGAATTATTATGTATTTTGTTAATATGCGGACAGTGTATGTCTTTTGTTAATATGAGTCAGTATGTAAGTTTTTTACATAAGAAAATGTTTGTATTTTTTTTAATAGATATGCATTGCAGTACGTAGGGGTGAAATGACATGATGTCTGAGAAGTGCTTTAAAATATTTTAGCAAGAAAGGGGGAAAAAGATGAAGCAAATGTGGCAAAATATTGCTAATTGTTGAATCTGAGTTATGGTTATATGTCGATTCATTTCATTATTTTCTGTCATTTTGAGCAAGTTTGAAAATTATGTGGATATATAGAGTTATACATATATATGTACACACATGCATATATTCATATATATATTTATTTACTTATTTTCTTCTTCAGTTTTAATTTTCATGATGATAAGTTAAATAGTCTACCAGTGTATAATGAGACAAAATTCTCCATCAGAGAAAACTTGCTGGTTTTGGCTGATGGAAACTCCGGGGCAGACCTAAGTGTTTGGTGACACTTGCCTTAACCTGTTTGGTCTTTGGGGACAGATGTGTTCACCAGCACCAGCCATTACTCTAAGTCACGATGGGAACAGTCAAAAAAATTGTATGACATTTAAAAAAGAACTTTTAATCTCAAGCATATTAGTCCTCATGCAAATGATGTTAATTACCCGTGAAACTTATTTAGCCTCTCAGAGCTGTCCTGGTTAGATGTATAAATAGAATGTTTTTCTTATCTCCTTCCTTTTGTTACTGAATGCCCTTGAAAGTCATAATACTGAATTTAAAGGATCTCTAATTCAGATCGACTTTTCACCCAATTAGTGTGAGATATGAGTTCAACTAAAAACTTGCTTGCACGTGAGAAAATATCTAAGTTTTACCTTTGCTAATTTTAGTCCAAAAAAATCACCAGTTTTCATTTAATATCTCACTTATTATAAAGGAAACCAAATATTATTTGGGGGTTAGCTTTTAAAGTAAGCCATGATGCCTAAACACCAAAAATATTGAAAACATGGAAAACCCAGACTTCAGACTTTATCAGATAAACTTGATATAAAATACAAGAACAAAGCATTTCAAAATTTGCTGTTTGTTTTTCAGTGGAGTCTAAATCTGACAAAATGACATTTACAGTCCCTAATTGAAATAGACATCTGCAATATGCATCAACATATTACCCAAGTGAAAAATAAAGCGGGACTTTGTCAAAGAACCTCTTCCTCTTTTTTTTTTTTTTTTTTGACACAGAGGCTTGCTTTGTCGCCCGGGCTGGAGTACAGTAGTGCAATCTCGACTCACTGCAACCTCCGCCTCCCGAGTTCAAGCGATTCTCCTGCATCAGCCTCCTGAGTAGCTGGGATTACAGGTGTGTGCCACCACGCCTGGCTAATTTTTGTATTTTTAGTAGAGACGGGGTTTCACCATGTTGGTCAGACTGGTCTCGAACTCCTGATCTCGTGATCTGCCCACCTGGGCCTCCCAAAGTGTTGGGATTACAGGCATGAGCCACCACTCCTGGCCCAAAGAACCCATTTAGCAATCCCAGTGATTATGTATTGGATGTTACTCAATTTGACCTCTTGCACAAGTGCAACCTTTCCCAACAGTCACACTTCCCATTGCCTTTTCTTTCTCAGAATTTCCTTTTAATGCCAAGCTGAAATAATTCTCCGTGCTGAATCAGTCTCATCTGGATTTATGGAAAGAGGTCTTCCTTCCTGTTTCTGACAACACTGTTGTTCCGAGTTTCATTCCTTTGTGCAATGCACATTGGGCCTTATTCTCCCTCTGAATTGCTTACAAATCTTTTCCCCCATTTTTCAGGATGTGATCTGAGCTAAATGCAAACACACCTTCCTCATCCTTTCAAATTGGGGCAGGTTAGATTAATGATAACAAAAAGCCTCAGATTCAACTTCTACCAAATGGGAGCTTCTGCCTTGGCTCTCTGAGCAAGAGCCCTTGGCTGGAAAACAGGTGGTTGGACCAGAGTGAGTTCTTTTTTGTTGCCCTGGATCAGCACTGGGTGGAGGTGCTAAGGGACATGAACCTGTTACAAAGGAGAATACTAGAAGAGAAATAAGAAAGAGCAAATAGCTTGGTTGCCATGGTCCCTGGAGCCCTGCAGAATGACTCTTCAGAAGGGCCAAATCTCCACCAAATGTCTTTTTTTTTTTTTTTCTTTTTTTTGAGATGGAGTCTTCCTCTGTCACCCAGGCTGGAGTGAAGTGGTGCAATCTCAGCTCACTGCAGCCTCTGCCTCCCAGGTTCAAGTGATCCTTCTGCCTCAGCCTCCCAGGTAGCTGGGATTACAGGCATGCACCACTACGCCCAGCTAATTTTTGTATGTTTGGTAGAGATGAGGTTTCACCATGTTGGCCAGGCTGGTCTCGAACTCCTGACTTCAAATGATCCACCCTTCTCAGCCTCCTCAAGTGTGGGGATTACAGGCATGAACCACATTGCCCCACCGAAATGTCCTATTTTAATATAAAACTTGGTGTAGAAAATAAGAACCCTGAGCTCCTTAAGAATACTCAAAAATTAATAACAAAAACCCTGAGCTGTTGATCAGTCTCACATTGATCCTCTGGCCAGGCCTGCTTAAGAGACATGACATAGCCTGGGATGTCTTATTTCTGTTTACCTTCCTTAAATCTGTCTCCTCCTCCAAGCGTCCTCTTCTCTAAGTCAGGGTAAGCACTTGAAAGAACAGTAAGAAGGGGCTACACAGTCAAAGCAGGGGAGAGAGTGTTCTGGTGCATCAGAATGCTCATGCGCTCATTGAATGAATACACAAATGAATGAGTGAATGAGCTCTTGTAGCTCAACTGGTTTGTGATCACGCTTAAGGATTACACCCACGCATTGCTCCTCCTCACCGTTTCGGCAGGAGACGAAGGCTTTGAGTTAGATATCATACGAGGATGGCTTTGGGAGCCAGCATACCAGAAATTACAATAGGTGTTTCCACTCAGCCGCTACTGTTTGTGCTAACTTCAGACTAATTAGTCATTACAGGATGAGCTTTTGGAAGGGAGCAAGCTTCAAAATCATCCATCTTCAGTGTAAGTGTTCTTGGGCCAACAGAAAGAAGGGGATCTGGCACCAAATAGACAGGGTGGAAAATTCCTCTTCATTTCCATCCTGACATTCTAATTTTCTTTAGAGAAAATTGTCTGGGAAAGGGAGACTCTATTGAACTTTGGGCTTTCCTCTGCTGTAGTAGGCTGTTCCTGCATCACTAGGAAGAAAGACCTGAAGTTGGGTAATTTATAAAGAAGTTTAATTGGCTTATGGTTCTGCAGGCTGTACATGAAGTGTGATGCCTGCATCTGCTTCTGGTGAGGCCTCAGGAAGCTTCCAATCATGGTGGGAAGGTGATGAGGAGCCAGCATGTCACATGGTGAGAGTGGGAGAAAGAGAGAGAGGGAGGAGGTGCCACAGACTTTTCAATAACCAGGTCTCACTATCAAGGCCAGCACTAGGACATTCATGAGGGATCCGCCCCCATGACCCAAACACCTCCAAGCAGGCCTCACCTCCAATACTGGGAATCATATTTCAGCAAGAGATTTGGAGGGGACAAACATCCAAACTCTATCATATGCCAACAGCAAACAGCAGAGAATGCCTAGTCTTGCAGAATTCTAGCATCTTCAGGTTGGAAGAGGCCTTATGGGTTGGTCTCCACCTTTTTCACAAAGTTCCTCCAAATCCCTGGTCTGCCTGTAAGAATTAAAGAAAGAAGAAAGAGGGAAGAAACACGAAAAGTGGCTTAACAGTCAAAGACAGGTTTATTTTGGAGAATAACCCTGAGAGGAGTTTCAGACCAAACTAGGTCAGAGGTGCTCTCTTACAGACTAAGAGTTTTTAAGGGTTCAGGGTGGAAGAGCTTATCACAGGCTCAGAATGTTTCTGCGTCTCTTTGTCTTGCTTATCTGGGAGGGAGAGTTTTGTGTCTGTTCCCATACATTTTTTTGCAGTTGCAGGCATACCCTCTGAGTTTGCTTTTAGTTTTTTTATTTTAGTGCACTTAAAGGGAAAGGAATATGCTTATTAGGGCCCATTATTTTACTGGGGCCCATTGTATGATTGTGAAGTTTAGTGGTTACCTAAGACACTTTCCCCTCTTCCTCTGTGCCTGAGCTGTTTTATTTCTGATTTATTGTCTCTTATTTCAGACTGCTTGTTATTAGAAGAGAAGTGATTTCCTTGAAATGCATGAGGTTAGAAAGGGAGCTGGAACTTAAAAGTGGTGGTGTTTGTTCTCACAAAGTTCCTCCAAAGCCCTGGTCTGCCTACTTCTCCATGAATACCTCCAGTACCAAGGAACACCCTCTCCAGCATGGCAGCCAGTTTTAGCTGTGGATTATTCTTCCTGGTTAGGAAATTGTTCTCTATCCTCAGATGAAGTTTGCTGTCTCCAAATTCCACCAGTCTATCCTGGTTCTTGCAATGAGGTTGTCCAGAAGCTGACTCTTGTATCTGATGGACATCTGAGGACAGTCATGATGCTCCTCAAGAATCTTCACTTGTGTCTCAGATTGCATGCTTTCCCACCCCACTTACTGTATTCTGAATTTGCTCTGGTTTATTCTTATTTAAAAAAGTGATCTGGCTCACTCCTGTAATCCCAGCACTTTGAGAGGCCAAGGCGGGCGGATCACGAGGTCAGGAGATTGAGACCATCCTGGCTAACATGGTGAAACCTCATCTCTACTAAAAATACAAAAAATTAGCTGAGCATGGTGGCAGGTGCCTGTAGTCCCAGCTACTCGGGAGGCTGAGGCAGGAGAATGGTGTGAACCTGGGAAGCGGAGCTTGCAGTGAGCTGAGATTGCGTCACTGCACTCCGGCCTGGGCAACAGAGTGAGACTCCGTCTCAAAAAAAAAAATTATATTGAGGTATAGCTTACATACAATACACTGCACATATTTACAGTGTGCAATTCGTTGAGTTTTGACTAAGTGTATACCTATAATACTACCACCCAATAAAGAGACCAAAGATTGCCATCACACCCCAAAATTCCATGATGGTCCTTGCAAGTCATCCCTTCCTCCATGCTCTCACCTCCCTATCCCAAACTGATCTGCGTTCTATCACTACAGTTCAGTTTTTGTTTTCTGAAATTTTATAGAAATGTGATAATACAGTATATACTCTTGTGTCTGGCTTCTTAGCATATTATTTTGAGATTCATCTGTGTTGTTATGTATCTGTAGTTTGTTTTCTATTGTTGGGTGGTATTCTACTGCGTTGATATTCCACAGTTTATCCATCCACCTGTTGATGGACATTTGTGTTTGTTGTTTAGCTAGTTTTTGACTATTATAAGTAATAGTCAAAAGCTTCTTTGAATGTTTTTATACAAGTCTTTTTGTAGACATATGTTTCCATTTCTCTTGGGTAAATAGCTAAGGGTGGAATGGGTGGGTTGCATGATAGATGGATGTTTGACTTTTTGAGAAATTGCCAAACTGTGTTTCAAAGTAGTTGTACCATTTTACATTCCCACCATTGGTGTATGAGAGTTCCAGTTGCTCCACATCCTTGCCAATCCTGATACTATGTCTAATTTTAACTATTCTGCTGAACTGTGGTGGTATATAATCGTTGTTTTGATTTGCCTTTTCCTAATGATTAATGATGTGTATCCTTTCCTGTGTTTATTGGCTATTTGTATTTCTTCATTTTTGAAGCCTTTTGTATTTTTTAGCTATATAAGTTCTTTATATGTACTAGATATAAGTCCTTTGTTTGCATGCATGTTGCAAATATATTCTCCTAGTCTGTGGTTTGCCTTTTTATTTTCTCAATAGTGGCCTTTAAAGACCAGACATTTTTATTTTTTATAAAGTTAGATGTATCAGTATTTCATGTTATGATTCATGCTTTTTGTGTGCCATCTAGATAATCTTTATTTCATGGTCACAGAGATTTCTCTTGTCTTTTGTTCTCAACATTTTATAGTTTTTGTTTTTCTATTTAGGTATATTATCAATTTTGAGTTCATTTTTATGTACAAGATGAGAAAATTGTTGTTTATTTTTTCTCATGTGGATATTTAGGCATTCCAGCATCATTTATTAAAAACAAACAAATGAAACAAAACTACCTTTCTTTTGCCACTGAATTACCTTAGCACCTTTGTAAAATATCCACATATATATATCTCTATTTCTTGACTCTATATTATGTTCCATTATCTAGAAGTCTATCCGCCTTCAAAATAAGTCTCGAGATCAGTTGCAGTTAAGTCCTTTAACTTTGTTCTTTTAAAAACATTGCTTTGGGTTTTTATAGCATTTAGCCTTTGTATGTAAATTTTAGAATCCAAATTGTCAGTGTCTGCATAAGTCTGGTTAAATTTTGATAATAATTGCATTAACTCTATAATCAATTGGAGAAATTAATCTCTTAACAATATGGAATATTTTAACCCATAAACATGATCATTTAGGTCTTCCTTAAGGCCCAAATAACATTAAATTATAACTTTCAACTTTGAGATTTTGTATAACTTTTGATTAGTTTTATTCATGCATACTTTCTTTTTCTTTTTTTAATACTACTGCAGATGGAATTGATTTTTATAGCTTCATTTTTGTTCTGCTCCTATAAATACAGCAATTTTTTTCATATAAGCCTTGTATCCTATGACCTTGTGAACTTTATTTATTCCTTTTAGAAATTGTTTTGTAGATATCTTGTAAATTTCTATACAAACATTCATCTGCAAATAAGAGATCATTTTACTTATTTTAAGATCTTTTTTAAAAAAGATATTTATCCCTTTTTTTCTTGCCTTATTGCAATGGCTAAGACCTACAGTACAGTGGTAAATAGAAATGGTAACAGTGGGCATCTTTGTCCCCAGTTTTAGGGGGGAAGTCTTCAGTCTTTCACTGTCAAGGATGGTGTAATATATAGGTCTTTCATATATAACAGATTTTATCAGACTGAGGAAATTACCCACTATTTCTAATTTGCTGAGAGATTTTACCATGAATATTTGTTAAATTTTGTCAGTTACTTTTTTCTGCAATCATTGAAATAGTCATAAGTATTTTCTGCTTCATTCAGTTGAAATAGTGAATTATTTCTTTAAAAAAATGTTGAACCAGGTTTGCATTCCTGGAACAAACCCTGCTTAGTCATGATGTATTATATAACTTTTAATAAGTTTCTGTAGATCACTGGTTTAATTTGCTAATACTGTGATAAGGAGTTTGGCATCTTTGTTCACTAGAGTCATTGGTCTGGAGTCTTCTTGTCTTACAATTGTTTTGTCTGCTTTTTGGTCCATTTCACTCTTGAACACAAAGCACCAGGGCTGTGCAAGACTGACTAGTGAAGCTTCTGGCTCTAAGTCTTCTCCATCACTGGTTGCTGTGAATGTGACTGAGAAGGTATAGAAGGTATCAAAACACTTCCCTGGTAGACATCACTTGCATCATTATGGCATCTTCTTAGGCAAGGATGTCTTCGTTTTTACTCGTGGAAAGCCTTAAAAACTAAGAGGTGGACAGGGAGTCTGAACAATGGCTGTTAAAAACTCAGACTCTTTGGTTCAACTCTTCCACAGGTTCTGTGGCTCTTACTCAGTCGCAATCAGGCTGGGCCCCATGGGTCTGTTCCCTGGTGGATTACTCTTTTGCTGATGAGCTTGTTTGTGGCAATGGCAAAGAGGGATAATTGCAAAAGGACCAGTGGATAGAGATGTTGCTGGGATGTTTCCTGCTTTCATCAATTCTCTGTATGGTTTTGGCTCTGCTACTTTATCACTACAGGAGCTGTGATCTTTCTGAACTCCAGTTTCTTTGCCTTTAAAATGGGATGATGACACATTCCTTGAAAGGTTGTAAGAATCAAAGATGGGTGTGTGTGTGGACCTGTGTGTGTGTGTAAATGGTCAACATTATTACTATTTCAATATTTAAACGCTCTGATCCTTAGTTTACTGATCACTAAAATAAATATAATAATACATAAAATGAGGAGGATCCCCCAGTATTATTTTCAAACTAAAAATAAATTAACAGGACCTAGTACAAAGTAGATCTTCAAAAGCCTATTTTTTTCTCTCCTCTCCTACTCGACATTTTAGTCCTGGATGTGGGCCTCTTTTTGTCAGGTCAACAAATTTGTACTGAGAACATACAAGGCTAAATAATACAGGTTTTCAGATGTTTTTCCTTCATTGATTTATCTGTTCATTTGTCAGCCATTTATTACAAATCATCTCTATATCAGTCACCATGCATTTTAGGAATTTTTTATTTTTGTTTTTTAAGAAAAATGGGGTCTCACTATGTTGGCCAGGCTGGTCTCAAACTCCTGCCTTAAGCAGTCCTCCTCTCTGAGCCTCTCAAGTCACTGGAATTATAGGTGTGTGCCACTGCGCCTGGCTACACGTTTTAGGAATGTATTTTAAAAGACTTTGATTATTTGGAGGCGTAGAGCTCTAGTTAGTACCCAGGTCCTTGACTTTCAAGTTGGATTTGATTGGAAGTCAGCTTATCTTTTAGGGGTGAAAAGTTCAAACCAGCCAATACCTAATTTTGACTTTGTGAAATCTTTTTATTTGTTTGTTTTGAGACTGGATCTCACTCTGTCACCCAGGCTGGAGTACAGTGGTGCAATCTGGCTCACTGCAACTTTGAACTCTCAAGGGCTCAAGCTATCCTCCCACCTCAGCCCCCCAAGTAGTTGGGACTACAGGCATACACCACTATGCCCAGCTAGTTTTTGTATATTTTGTAAGACAGAGTCTTGCCATGTTGCCCATGCTGGTGTTAAACTCCCGGACTCATGCGATCCACCCGCCTTAGCCTCCCAAATTGCTGGAATTACAGGCGTGAGCCACCATGCCTGGCTGACTCTGTGAAATCATATTCATTGCTCAGCATCCTATTTAAAAGTCCCCACAAGTATGAGTTTCTAGTGCTTAATTCAGTTCATCTCAAATCTTTGGTAGAATATACCAAATAACTCCTCTCTCTCTCTGAATGATTTTCCTGAAAAAATCTGGTTTCTTAGTTGTTTTGAAACCTTGATAAAGACATGACAGTGACAGATGACTTAAATTAGGCAGAGAATGACTCAGGAACACCCATCTTGGAGCTTAGGATGTAGGACTCTCTTTATGTGTGTGCCGGATGTTCTCTGTTCTCTGGAAGAAGGTAGGGGGAATGCCACTCGCCCTAACATCCAGCTTGAAATTCCTGCGACTTTAACTAAGTTATGTAAAAATGGTCATTTGCTTCTTTTTTATCTTTTTCAAGATTGTTTTGCAAGTTGTTGCAGATGCTGCTCATCTGGTTGGCTTATAGAGGACCTTGTCACGATCGAAGACTGAATGGTGATTGCTAAACATGAATAGGAAATGCTTTCTAAAGTAGCATCAGAGTCATTAAGGCCATAAATAGACAAGAGAGTAGAACTAAATGCCAGCAAAAGAAAGAGTTAGAGGGGTAGCCAGGCACGATGGCACACACCTGTAGTCCCAGCTACTCGAAGGATTGAGCAGGATCACGTGAGGCTAGGAGCTCGAGATCAGCTTGGACAACACAGCGAGATCCCGTCTCTACAAAATGTAAAAAGAAAAAAAAATTAGCTGAGGCATGTCCTAGTTACTTGGGAGGGAGGATGCTTGAGCCTGGGAGTTCTAGGCTGCAGTGAGCTATGATTGTGCACCATTGTACTCCAGCCTGGGTGGCAGAGTGTGATCCTGTCTCAAAGAAACTAACAAGAAAAATTGGCCGGCTGTGGTGTCTCATACCTGTAATCCCAGCACTTTGGGAGGCCGAGGCAGGTGGATCACCTGGGTCAGGAGTTCAAGACCAGCCTGGCCAACATGGCAAAACCCTGTCTCTAGTAAAAAAATACAAAAACTAGCTGGGTGTGGTGCTGGGCACCTATAATCCTAGCTACTAGGGAGGCTGAGGCAGGGAGAATTGCCTGAACCCGACAGGTGGAAGTTGCAGTGAACTGAGATCGCGCCATTGTACTCCAGCCTGGGTGACACAGTGAGACTTTGTCTTGGGAAAAAACAAAAACAAAAAAGAAAAAGAAAATAACAATAAAAATTAAAGAATTAGAGGGAGAATGAGGATATAAGCAAGAGGCAAGGCTGCGTGGTGGCTCAAGCCTGTAACCCCAGCACTTTGAGAGGCTGAAGCAAAAAAAATCACCTGAAGTTAGGAGTTCAAGACCAGCCTGGGCAACATAGAAAGACTCTGCATCTAAAAATAAAAAAAATAAAAAAAATTAAGAGATGAGCTGGGTGTGGTGGCATGCACCTGTAGTCCTAGCTACTTGGGAAGCTGAGACAGGAGAATCACTTGAGCCCAGGAGCTCGAGGCTGCAGTGAGGTGTGATCATACCACTGTACTCCAGCCTGGGTGACAGAGTGAGACTGTCTCCAGACCAAAAACAAAACCATAAAAACTAACAAAGCAAACAGATAAAAACAAGAGACAAGTGAGGGCCAAGGAGAGTGCATGAAAAATTTTACTTTTTTGGAGAATTTTTTTTTCTCTTTTAAGTTCTTTTCATATGGTGCAATGAGAGTTCTGGGCCTTCATTCAGTACTTATTTATCTCCTGCCACATCAAGTATGCATAAATGTGGGGAAGAAGGCGATAAAGAAATAAATAGGGCTAGGTGTGGTGGCTCATGCCTGAAGTCTCAGCACTTTGGGAGGCCGAGGCGGGCAGATCACCTGAGGTCAGGAGTTCCAGACCAACCTGGTCAACATGGTAAAATCCTGTCTGTACTAAAAATACAAAAATTAGCTGGGCATGGTGGGGGGCATCTATAATCCCAGCTACTCGGGAGGCTGAGGCAGGAGAATCGCTTGAACCTGGGAAGCGGAGGTTGCAGTGGGCTGCAATGTCGTCACTGCACTCTAGCCTGGGCGACAAGAGTGAAACTCCATCTCAAAAAAAAAAAAAAAAAAAGAAGAAGAAGAAAAAAAGAATAAGCAGGCATCCTTGAAGTATTTCTCAGAAAGGGGACACAAAACTTACTGCCATGAAACTGGAAGAGGAAAGGTAGTGTGGCAAATTGTATTGACAGCTTATAACAAATAAAATTATGATAATAGACTGAATTAGACTACACAGGAGTCAGAACACTGTCTCTTTTACTTTTTTGGTTGCAGTCTATAAATCCAGTTGTGAAAATATATTGGAAGAGACAGATGGGTGCCATGTCTAGCTTCACACAAACATTATAAATAAAACATTTCTTGTAATGCTTGGAACTTTGCTTGGTGCATTTTAAAAGATCCACTTTTTAAAGCCCTGAGCTGTAGATTCATTAGAAAATATAATTTTACTACTGATGCCAAACATAAATATGTATCCATGCAATTTTCTGCGTCTTGAATAACTTTTAAAAAATTTATTCACAGTCTAGTTCACAAATAATCAACCTTTGATTCTCCACCCTACAGATTATAGATCTTTGAATTGTCTATGTGAATATTTCAAACTAAGATCCTCTTCCCAAGTTGTTTATTTTATGTATTTTTTTTGCTTCTTTGCAGAAATAAGTATGTGTTGAGAAAATGTAAATGAATTTTAATGCTAGCTTCAGGGGAGAAATAATTTTGAAGGGAAATTTTGCTATTAGAGAAAACCCAAAACAAGCCATCACTGTATCCCTGAGTCAGTTAAACATAGTTTCTGGCCATTAACATAGATTGCATAAATTTGACAACAATTCACATCTTGCCCAGGCAATAATTCCTTTGTTAAGTTCACAGCTACTGTATAAGCTTGTTGAGAGTGCTTAGGAAGTTATCTTTATTAACAGAATTCTATCTTCTGTATCCTGCTTTGACTATTTCCGCCAAGTCTTTGGAGCTTGGGATAAACAATTGCTGTCGCTCTCTTGACATGACTGTGATGTTTCATAAATATTCCATGAATTGTTACAAATCCAGCCAAATTACTTCAGCCAAACTAAATAGGTTGGAAATTAGGATGTTCGATGTCAAGTGCACCCTACAAATAATTTTCTCCAACGTCTGCCTTTAAGGGAAGAAAAACCATCTCAGAGATATTAAATGATTCTTCAGATTCACAGAGCATGTGACTAGCAGTGTGAAAACTAGGATGCAGCCAGGCACAGTGGCTCACGCCTGTAATCCCAGCACGTTGGGAGGCTGAGGAGGGTGGATCACTTGAGGTCAGGAGTTCAGGACCAGCCTGGCCAACATGGTGAAACCCTGTCTCTACTAAAAATACAAAAAATTAGCTGGGCGTTGTGGTGCACGCCTGTAATCCCAGTTACTCAGGAGGCTGAGGCAGGAGAATCCCTTGAACTGGGAGGTGGAGGTTGCAGTGAGCTGAGATGGTGCCACTGCACTCCAGCCCGGGCGACAGAGCGAGACTCTGTCTCAAGAAAAAAAACAAAACAAGACAAACAAGCAAAAACATGGTGGTGGGCCTCTGTGGTCCCAGCTACTGGGGAGGCTGAGGCAGGATAATTGCTTGAACCCGGGAGGCAGAGGTTGCAGTGAGCCAAGATCGCACCACTGTATTCCAAGCTGAGTGACACAGAAAGCCTCTGTCTCAAAAACAAACAAACAAAAAAAAACACGAACAAAAAGGAAAGTAGAATGTTAGTCTACTGATTCTCAGTCTACTACTGTTTTCGCATTACACAACTGGGTAGCAGCCCCACATACTTGGTTGACCCAGCATGCCCACTGCTGTTGTTTCTTGGCAGCATCGTGGTCCAAGGGTTTCCATCTGAATTAAGAACACAATGCATGTCAATTACTTAGAAACTAGAAAGCCATCAATAAATGTTAACAATTCTTATTTTACTTCTTCTCCTTCTTTTATTATTAACTGCTTTATTTTTACCTTGGTCTTTTCTTTTTTTTCTTTGAGATAGGGTCTTGCTCTGTCACCCAGGCTGGAGTACAGTGGCATGATCTCAGCTCACTGCAACCTTCACCTTCCCAGTTCAAACAATTCTAATTCCTCAGCTTCCAAAGTAGCTGAGGCTATAGGTGCATGCCACCACCACGCCAGGTTAATTTTTGTATTTGTGGTAGAGATAGGGTTTCACCATGTTGCCCAAGCTGGTCTTGAACTCCTGGCATCAAATCATCCACTCACCTCGGCCTCCGAAAGTGCTGGGATTACTGGCGTGAGCCACCACCACACCTGGCCTACCTTGGTATTTTGATGCTAGAGGTAGCCAACAAGTAAACTCTGATCCATTCACAGCCTTTGAAGAATGCTTCGTACATTTACATAATCTGTTTGCCACTCCACTCTGTTTCCCATCTTTTGCTCTTGTTTGTTAGGACTCTTAGGTAGGAGAGATATAGTTGTTAGTTTTATCAATTAGGAATACATTTTGTAGCAAGTAATAGAAATATGGATGAATAGTGGGTTGTCACAAAGACAATGATTGCTTACTTAAGAAATTTCACCTGGGTGTGTTGGCTCATGCCTGTGATCCCAGCACTTTGGGGGGCTAAGGTGGAAGGACCACTTGAGACCAGGAGTTCGAGACCAACCTGGGCAACACTGTTGCAAGACACGTGCAAGACTGTAACAGGCATGGTGGCTCATAGGAGACCAGGAGTTCAAGACCAGCCTGGGAAACACTGTTGCAAGACACAGCAAGACCACCATAGGCACGGTGGCTCATACTTGTAGCCCCAGATACTCCAGAGGCTGAAGTAGGAGGATTGCTTGCACCTAGGAGTTAGAGGCTGCAGTGAGCTATGATCATGCCACTGTACTCCAACTCGGATAACAGCGAGAACCTGTCTCAAAAAATAGAAATGACAAAATGGAAACCTGAAGGTGGACAGGTCATGGCAGACACAGCAATACATTGATACCCTCAAGTATTCAGGCTCTTTCCAGCTTTCTGCACTACCACAGATAGCTGTGGATTTCGGTCCTCATGTTTATTGGTTTCATGGTGTCAGGAGGGCTTCCTTGCATCTAGGCATCACACAAGCATCTCAGGCATCAAAGAAAAGACCAGGGCAAAAGAACTTCACCTCCTGAGATGCTCTTTGTCTGAAAATATAACCTTTATTCTAATGTTTTTATTCACCAGGACTGTAATATATGGCCAGTGCTCACTGCAAGTGAGGCTGGAACAGTGAATGTTTAGTTTTCTAGCCTCTGCAGCAAAGCATGAGAAAGGAGAAGGAGGTTCGGCAAATTGCTGGGTCAGCCACCAGGTCTGTTACACAATTTGGGTAGCAGCTCCACATACTTGGTTGATCCTAACAAGCCTACTGGTGCAGTTTCTTGGCAACATCATGGTTCAAGGGTTTCCATCTAAACTGATAAAATGCAATGCAATGCATATAAATTGTTTAACCTGGCTACCTGGCATTACACACGCAATTCATTTCCTTCTTCCCTGCATTTGATCTAGTACACACTCAACCTTCCTCAAGGAGACAGTCCTCATGGCTTAAGTTTTATTTATTTCTGGGCAATTTTAAATGCTACTACCATGGATGAAGATATTATTTAGGCTCCATTTTTAAGAAACCATTTTTGGTTTCTTTTCTTTTTTTTTCTTTTTTTCTTTTTCTTTCTTTTTTTTTTCTTTTTTTTTGTTGGAGACAAAGTTTGACTCTGGTGGCCAGACTGGAGTGCAGTGACATGATCTCGACATGCTGCATCCTCTGCCTCCTGGGTTTAAGCAATTCTCCTGTCTCAGCCTCCTGAGTAGCTAGGGTGCTGGGATTAGAGGCGTGCGCCACCATGCCTGGCTAATTTATTGTATTTTTAGTAGGAACGCAGTTTCACCATGTTGGCCAGGCTGGTCTCAAACTTGTGACATCGAGTGATCTGCCTGCCTCGGCCTCTCAAAGTGCTGAGATTACAGAAGTGAGTCACCACGCCTGGCTGCCACTTCTGGTTTCTGCCATCCTTCTTACACCTAAATGTATGGGCAGTTGCCTTGAAGAAATTTGAAACAGTAGGTTCTGGGTTCTGGTGGGCAGATACCATGCTGAACTTGTTCTTTGCTACCAGGGTCTTTAATCTTATATCTTGGTAAAACATCTGCTTCCTTGTTTACACTATCAAATTTACAATTTAGAAACAGTGAAATGCATAGGGCTTTGATGCACAATTTGATGAATTTGGTAAATGTATATGCCTATTCAACCACTTAAAAGTATATACTTGGCTGGGTGCAGTGGCCTATGTCTGTAATCCCAGGACTTTGAAAGACTGAGACAGGAGAATCCCTTGACGCCAGGAGTCTGAGGTCAGTTTGGGCAACATAGCGAGACACTGTCTGTACAAAAAAACAAACAAAAACCCTAAATAAACCCCGAATTAAAAAATTAGCCAGGTGTGGTTGTATGTACCTGTATTCCTAGCTAGTTAGGAGGCTGAGGTGGGAGGAGAAATTCAAGGTTACACTGAACTATGATCATGCCACTGCCCTCCAACCTGGGTGACAGAGGGAGACCCTATCTCTGAAACAAATAAACAAAAAATGTAACCATGTTACTCATGGAACCATGGTTCTGGGCTGCCATCACAAAGTGTACTATGAACTGAGTGGCTTAAAACAGTGTTAATTTATTTCCTCACAGTTCTAAAGGATGGATGTTCGGAATGACAGTGTCAGCTGGGCTGTGGTCCCTCTGACACCTGTAGGGAGAACCCTTTCTTGCCTCTATCTTCTAGTGGTTTTCAGCAATCTTTGCCACTCATTGGCCTATGAGAGTATAATTCTGATTTCTGCCCTTACTATCACATGGCATTCTTCCTATGTGTCTCTGTCTTCATATGGTCATCTTCTTTTTTTTATTTTTATATTTTGAGATGGAGTTTTGCCCTTGTCACCCTGGCTGGAGTGCAATGGCGCGATCTTGGCTCCCAGGTTCAAGTGATTCTCCTGTCTCAGCCTCCAGAGTGGCTAGGATTATAGGCATGTGTCACCATGACCGGCTAATTTTTGTATTTTTAGTAGAGATGAGGTTTTGCCATGTTGGCCAAGCTGGTCTCGAACTCCTCACCTCGGGTGACCTGCCCGACTCGGCCTCCCTAAGTGCTGGGATTGCAGGAGTGAGCCACTGAGCCCGGTCTATATGGCCATCTTCTTAAAAGGATACCAGTCATGTTGGATTAGAAGCCCATTCTACCCCATTTTTTCTCTCTCTTTGATGTGTATAGGTTTCTTCTTTCTTGATCTTTTATCTCCTTTCTTTACATTTTTTTCCTTCTTTCTTCTTTTTATCTTTGTTTGTGGTAGTCTGATCATGGATTCATCAGGAAGCCTGGGAAATCTTCACTTGTTATATATTCAAATATTTCTTCTTTTATGTTGTCTCCCCTTTTGGATTTTCATTACAGATATGTTAAATCTCTCATCGTCTCACAGGTCACTGAATCTCCAACAGTGTTTTTCTGTATCTTTTTCTTTCTGTTCTTCAGATTGGATTATTTCTATTGATCTGTCTTCAAATTCATTGATTCTTCTGCCATATCTAATCTTCTGTTAAGCCCATCCAGTGAACTTTATATTACTGATATTATACTGTTTAGTTCTAGAATTTTTATTCAGTTCATTGTAATAGTTTTTGTTTCCTGGCAGAGGTTCTCCATCTAGTCACTAGGACATATTTTCCTGAGTCTTTGAACTTCATTTTAATTGCTCTTTTAAAGTACTTATCTGCCAGTTTCAATATTGAGTTATCTTGGGGTCTGTTTCTATTTGACTGTGTTTTCCACTATGTGACATGTTTTTCTGTTTTTGTTTTTTTTTTCCATCTCCAATAAATTTTTTTGTTGTAGTGCATTGTGGATAATGCCTTGTAAAGAATCTTAATTATGCTCTTTTTCTTAAATAATGTTTTTATTCTCAAAAGCAGTTAAATTATTGTCCAATCACCTTGACTTTATAGAAATTTGTTTTTATGCTCTTCTATGGCATTTTTCAATTTTGTCCTTGATTCCAGGATGAACCCCTCAGTTTTGGGACTTAGTTTTAATTTCAAGGGACTAGCCCTTCTAGTTTCAATGGAAATTCCAAACGTTTTACCAATCTCTGTAATTTGACAAGATTTGAACTCCATACTCTGTCTCTCCAGCCTCTATGGAGGGCGGCAGCTGAAATCTCTGCTCAGCACTTTCAGCATTCTGGCAATTCTGTCCTTTGGTGCTCCTGTGCCTGAGCAGTTCAGAGGTCAGCTGTGGATTTGAAAGTCTTTGCCCTGTGCAGCTCTCTCCTTTCTGGAATATTTCCTTTCTATTTTTAACTCTTCTGGCAGCCCCAAACTTTGTATCTGACACCTTGATCCATTAAAACTTTAAGTTATCCTTAAGTTCGAACCACCTCATGACTCACACAGACAGAGGAGTACCTTCAGAAGAAAAGCCATATAAACATGTATGTATCCTCTTTGTTTGTTTATTTGTTTGTTTGTTTTTTTGTTTTGAGACAGAGTCTTGTTCTGTTGCCCAAGGTGGTGTATAGTGGCGTGTTCTTGGCTCACTGCAATCAATCTCTGCCTCCCAGCCTCAAGTGATTCTCTTGCCTCGGCCTCCTGAGTAGCTGGGATTACAGGCATGCACCATCATGACTGGCTAATTTTTGTATTTTTAGTAGAGACAGGATTTCACCATGTTGCCCAGGCAGATCTCGAACTCCTGTCCTCAAGTGATCTGCCCACCTTGGCCTCCCAAAGTGCCAGGACTACAGCCGTGAGCCACCATGCCTGGCCCATATACCTTCTTTTTTTTAAACCCCGAATATTCTGATCCCCTTCACTTTGTATCTGCTTTTGGCCACCGTCCTATGCCTTCAAATATTTATTTTCCATATTTTGTTTAGAATTTATTGCTGTTATCTATAGGAGGATTAGTATGATAAAAGCTACTCTGCCCTTACTGAAACCAATACTTGCTGCCAACTGTTTTTATGTGTTTAACTTAGGGCACAGAAATTGGCTCTTAAGGCTCAAGGTAATAGATTATGTGACTCTCAGTGAATTTTGTTTCCAAGTGGAAGGCAGAGAGAGCCTCTAGTAGCAAAGACGTAATTTATTCTTTCTCTGCTATAACATCAGTTACCTCTAGTCTAAGTTTGTTTCTGTCTTATAGAATGTTGTTGAAAACTTCTAGAAGGAACTGACATATACCAAAATCCTAATATGTATATAAAATATATATATAATATCATATCATTCCAGTTCCTAGATTTGTCTCCATGACATTACAAGAATCACCAACTTTTTTTTTTCTTCAAGTTTTGTTTTAAGCTCTGGGCTGCATGTGCAGGATATGCAGGTTTGTTGCATCGGTGAGTATGTGTTACGGTGGTTTGCTGCACCTAGATATTAAGCCCAGCATCCATCGGCTATTCTTCCTGATGCTCTCCCTCTTCCCACCCGCCACTGCCCCCTACAGGCCCCAGTGTGTGTTGCTCCCCTCCATGGGTCCCTGTGTTCTCATCACTCGGCTCCCACTTACAAGTGAGAACGTGCGGTACAAGAATCGCCGACTTTCTAGCTCAGAATAGTTGAGTCTTCTTTGCCCAGCATTCTACCTCCTTCAGGCAGAGAGGTCCACATTTCAGGGTCTGTTGCCTCCAGCTACCATTTTACGTATCAAATTCTAGATAATTTAGGATATGTTTAGCTGTAAGTAAACAAATCGAGTGCCTTAAGCAAATGGAATTTTTTTTGGTCATTGTTTTATATGAGAAATCTGAGGCAGAATGTCACTACCTTGGATTCAGCTGATTCATGACACCATTTAGACCTATTTCCATCCTTCTCCACCTTATTCTTCTTTAGAAAGGAGAATGGACAGGACTGGGTGATTATCACCGAAGGTGAAAGAGATAGGTATTTCTGAAGTCCCTGACAACCAACTCAACAGGTAGACCAGTAATCACTGTGTTGGGGAATACAGAAAGAAGGACAGATGTGGACAATTTGGAGGTTCCCTTGAGATTTCCCAAGTGAAGGCAAGGAATCCTCCGTATGTCATCCTTTTATTTATTGAGTTAGTTAGTTTGCTTTTCTCCTCATGGTCACAAAATGGCTGTTGAAGCTCCTGCCATGGTGACCTGACTCTGTAGAAAGGGGAGGGAGAAGGGACATGGAGGGACCCAGCTCTGTCTGCCCTTTTCATCAGAAAAGCACAAGGTATCCCAGAAGCTCCCTGCCAGCTTCTGTTTAATTTGGTTAGGTTTCATTGACCAAGATTGAGTTATCCCTTCAGACAAAGGAGGCTGGGAAGTGAGTATTTGACTTCTTCTAGCTTTCTATCAAGTATGGAAGGAAGATGCTGGGAATGATTGCAGGGCTAGCTTGGGGACAGTGCTGCAGCAGCCATGGTGCTGGTTACCTTTCTCCATTCAGGGTCTTACCATCAGTAGCGTGCCCCTCCCAGGCCTCAGAATCTCAGGCTGGAGGGAGCTGAGATTCTAAGATAAGCTGAGATAATAAGTAGCTCCTTATTAGAGCAGAGCTTTGAATTCATGAACCCACTGTTATTTATCAGGGTTACAATGGATCCACAAATGTCCATGTTGTGCAACTACTAAGTGTCAGAGGCTTACTCTAGTGTTGCATAAAAATGAAGTGTTCTGGCTAGGCATGGTGGCTTATGCCTGTAATCCCAGCACTTTGAGGGGTCGAGGTGGGCAGATCACTTGAGGTCAAGAGTTTGAGACCAGCCTGGCCAACATGGTGAAACCCCGTCTCTACTAAAAATACAAAAGTTAGCTGGGCATGGTGGTGCGTGCCTGTAATCTCAGCTACTCAGGAGGCTGAGGCAGGAGAATTGCTTGAACTCGGGAGGCGGAGGTTGCAGTGGCACCAGATCGTACCACTGCACTGCAGCCTGGGCAGAGCAAGACTCTGTAAAAACAAACAAACAAACAAACAAAAAACTTAAAAGAAAATAAGTAAAGTGTTTTTTAATGCTGATGATTGTGACGGATGTCTCTTCCTTCCTGTGGCCATCATGAGAACTCATCAGGGAGTCATATTTTATGGTGACCTAATCTCTCCTTAGCATTTCTGTAAAATAACCATGTTATTCTCTGTGTTACTGCGTAACTTAGTGTGCAGACCCACAGGATAGGGGAATGCCAGTTGGACTTGTTTGGGTTGGTTGCCCAGACCAGCCCTTGCCTTTCTGTCTGTTCTCACCTGCCTTCACATTGGAAGTCACAAGGGAACCTCCAAGTTGTCCACATCTGCTCTTCTTTCTGTGTTCCATGACGCAGTGATAAATGGTCTGTCTGTTGGGCTGCTGGTCACAGACTTCAGAGATATCTATTTCTTTCACCTTCAGTGACAATCACTCCACTCTGTCAATTCTTCTTTCTAAATATTTTTTGCACCTACCCACTTTTTATTTTATTTTTTAAAAATGAAGTCTCACTCTGCCACCCAGGCTGGAGTGCGGTGGTGTAATCTTGGTTCTCTGCAACGTTAACCTCCCAGATTCAAGCTGTCCTCCTGCCTCAGCCTCCCTAGTAACTGGGATCACAGGTGCCCACCACCATGTCCAGCTAATTTTTGTATTTTTAGGAAAGGCGGGGTTTCTCCATGTTGGCCAGGTTGTTCTCGAACTCCTAACCTCAGGTGATCTACCTGCCTTGACCTCCCAAAATGCTGGGATTACAGGCATAAGCCACTATGCCTGGCTATGTTATTTTATTTCAGAGACAGGGTCTCATTCTGTTGCCCAGGCTGGAATACAGTGGTGTGGTCATAGTTCTCTGCAGCCTCAGCCTCCTGGGTTCAAGTGATCCTCCCTGCTTCAGCCTCCCAAGTAGCTGGATTGCAGGCACGTACCACATGCCTGGCTAATTTTTTAAAAATGTTTTTGAGATGGAGTCTTGCTATATTGCCCAGGCTCTAGTTTTTAAAATCTCTATCACAAGTGTCCTAGCATTGCACAGCATATCACTGAAGCCATTTTTGATTGCAATAAACAGAATACCAAACCAAAAGTGGCTTCATCAGTGAGAGGCTTTTTGTTTGTTTCTTTAAAAATCTCACATAATAACAGCCAGGCTCAGTGGCTCATGCGTGTAATCCCAGTACTTTGGGAGGCTGAGGCGGGTAGAAATCTGAGGTCAGGAGTTTGAGACCAGCCTGGCCGACATGGAGAAACCCCATCTCTACTAAAAATATGAAAATTAGCCGGGCATGGTGGCTCATGCCTGTAATCCCAGCTACTCAGGAGGCTGAGGCAGGAGAATTGCTTGAGCCCAGGAAGCGGAGGTTGTGGTGAGCTGAGATTGCACTATTGCACTTGAGCCTGGGCAACAGAGTGATACTCCATCTCAAAAATAAATAAAATAAATACATAAATAAATCTCACGTAATAAGAGGTAAGAGATAGGGCAGCTACAGGGCTGATTCAGTGAGTCAAGAATGGCATCAAGACTCAGGTACTTTCAAACTACTCACTCCGCTACCCTTAATGCCTCAGTCCTTAGAGTCACAAGATGCCTGCAACAGTTCTCAGCACAACTTGCAGATACAAACACATCAAGCAAAGAAGAGGGACGCATCTTGCTGTGTCACTCTTTATGGGGAAGGGAAACCTACCCACGAGGCCCCACTGTAGCCTTACTCTCAGGTCTCAGTGGCCAGGATTGGGTCACTTGTTTAGGCTGTAGCTAAACAAGGCTGTGAAAGTGAGTCTCTGGCATTTTCAGCTGTTGCTATGGGAAGCAGGTTCTGCTGGCCAGGATGAAGGTTGGGCTGGAGAGGTGGAGTGGGGAAGGAATATTTTGGAGGAGGTTTTCAATATGATCTGCCTCATGCCAACTCATCTCCTGCCTGGACTACGGCCCAGGGCCTCCTACTCTTTCTCCTTGTTTCTGGTCTTGCTTCCTTTCAATCCGTTCTCCCCACATTGCTGCTGCCAGGGGGATGTTTTCAAAGTGTTTAATTATCATATTAATTTATGTGCTTAGTTGTTTATTGTCAGCATCTCTTACGATAATGTAAACTACACGAAGGAAGAGACCTTGTCTGTTCTGTTCCTGCTTTTATCCCCTAGAGCAGGGCCTCTCACATCAAAGGTACTTACTAAATATGTCTTGGCTGGCCGAATGAGTGAAATGTAAATCTGATTCTGTGAATCCTCTCTTAAAACCTTCAAATGGGCTGGGCGCAGTGGCTCACACCTGTAATCCCAGCACTTTGGGATGCCGAGGTGGGTGGATCACCTAAGGTCAGGAGTTCGAGACCAGCCTGGCCAACATTGTGAAACCCTGTCTCTACTAAAAGTACAAAAAATTAGCCGGGCATGGTGGCGGGTGCCTGTAATCCCAGCTGCTCTGGAGGCTGAGGCAGGAGAATCTCTTGAACAGGGGAGGCAGAGGTTGCAGTGAACTGAGGTCATACCACTGCACTCCAGCCTGGGTAACAAGAGCGAAACTCTTTCAAAAACAAACCAACAAACTTTCAAATAGTTTCCTTTGTCCCTGAGGTGAATTTACATCTTCTGGAAATTGGAAAGCCAATTGAAATTGTCTGTCCCTCCATTTCCACTTCTCCTTCTTCCTCTCTTCTCCAGTTTTCTGGAACTTTCTTCAGCTTTTCAAAAATACCCTGTGTTTTTTTTCTTCTCTGTCTGCCGAAAACTTTTCGTTTCTCACTTTACGTGATTAAGTCCTTCTCTGGAAGCACATTTCAGTGGAAATGTCACCTTCTTTGGGAAACTTTCCAGACCTTTCTCTCACTAGGCATTGTTAGAAGCCCCTGAGTCCTCCCATAGCACAGGTTGGTCTCAAATTCTTGGGTTCAAGTGCTCCTCCCGTCTTGGTCTCTTAAAGTGCTGGGATTACAGATGTGAGCCGCTGCACCCAGCCAACGTATTTTAAGGTACTTGTCTGTCTTCCTAGATCAGGAGTTTTTGAGGACATGGACCATGTCTTCTTCATCTTTGCATATCTTTGTTGTGTGCAGTACTTGGCATGCAACACATTCAACAAATATTTGCCAGATAGGTGAATGAATGAATGAATGAATGAGCTCTGACTGGTAGTTCCCATGTCATCAATCAAGATCTCCCACTTGGACAGATGGGCTCAACCGATTTGTTTGTACATTCTGCTGGTATTTGTTAATAAATCAGTACATTCTTTTATACTTCCATCAATTTGACTGGTGTTTGTGTCATTTCATGAACATCTGTCTCATCCATGGTGATCACAGCTCTCTGTAGGCAGAGGTTATATCTTGGTAATAATCTTGGCGTCCCCTCAACACCCAGCATCACCACTCACAGAGACTTACAAGTGCCTGAAGTGTTTTGTGATTTGAAGTCTGTGTCTTTGAGGTTTTTGCAGGTGGGATTGTGATGTTCAGCCCCATCATCCTGAAGCAGCTTAGAAGGAACTGGTGGTTTCTGTGTCTCTGTCCCTCAGAGCACTTCCACCACGGGAGGTCCATCCCTCAGAGTGAGGAGATCATGATACAAACAGAACACTTTGTCCCAGTAGGGCACTTATGTCTGGATGGTGGTGAGCATGGCCCAATGTGTTGGGATGCCCAACTTGAGCTGCACCAAGCTCTGCCTGTAGGTCGCTACGGTGGTGACATGGGGACTCATGGGGCCCTTCCCCAAGGGATGGCTCTGTGCTAGCTTCCAGGCACAGAGAGAGTGATGGAGTCTTGCCTCCAGGCCAGTTAGTGTGAGCATTAGCCAAGCTTTATGGCTTGCGTCCTAGTGTTGTGGGCCTAACTGCCTACTTGCCATCAGGCTGTCCACATTTGGGAAGATGCTGCTGGAGAGTGCCTCTTTGCATCATGATCTGAAGATACAGGGGCCTCTTCCCAGCATTCTGTATTCAGGGGTCCTCTCTGAGCAGGGTCCTCTCTCTGGTCCTGTCCTATCCATGCAGTTTTGCCTGTAATCCTTCTGTTCCTTGGTTTCCTTAGGAAAACAATCTTCCATTATTTGGTAAGCCCATGCCATTCTTTTTGCTTAAACATGGAAGCCCATTGCTGAACCCTGATGGCCTTCCAGGTTCTCCTTGGTTTGTCCTCTTCTGGAGAATCTCAGTGGGTGATTTTGGACCACTAGTTGCCTGTGTTAGCTGAATGATGGCCTCTGCAAAGATGTTCATGTCCTAACCTTGGAACCTCTGAATATATTACCTTATATGGCAAAAGGGACTTTGCAGATATGATTAAGAGATTCTCCTGGAGCATCTGAGTGGGTTAATGTAACCACAAGGGTCCTTGCAAGAGTGAGGCAGGAGGTTAGAGAGAGGAGAAAATGCTATTCAGCTGGCATTGAAGGTGGAGGAGGGAGCCGTGGTTGGTGTCTGGAAGCTGGAAGAGGTAAGGAATGGATTATTTGCTGAGCTTCCAGAGGGAACCATCCTGGCTGCCACCTTGATTTTAGCTCCATAAGATTCACTTCGGACCTCTGACATCCAGAGCTATAGGATAATAAATTTGTGTGATTTTAAGCCATAGAGTTAGGGTAATTTGTTACAACAGAAATGGGAAACTAATATATTGCCCCTAGGTTGGCATTACAGCCCTCCCTAGTACAAAGGGTCTCTGTCTGGCCAAATGGGATCACTCACTTTTTGAACCCCAAATGAAGCTCTGTTCGTCTGCTCAGGCTGCCATAATGAAGTATCACAGAATGGGTGGCTTAAATAACACACATTTTCTTTTTCTTTTTTTTCTTTGTTTAAGACTGAGTCTCACTCTGTCGCCCAGGCTGGAGTGCAGTGGCACGATCTCGGCTCACTGCAAGCTCTGCCTCCCAGGTTCATGCCATTCTCCTTCCTCAGCCTCCCAAGTAGCTGGGACAACAAGCGCCCACCACCACGCCCAGCTAATTTTTTGTATTTTTAGTAGAGATGGTATTTCACCGTGTTAGCCAGGATGGTCTCGATATCCTGACCTCGTTAAACAACACATATTTTCTAACTGTTCTGGAGGCTGGAAGTCCAAGGTGTTGCAAGATTGTTTTCTGGTGAAGCCTCTCTTTCTGGCTTGCAGATGGCCAGTTTCTCACTGTGCCCTCAAATGTCCTTCCCTCTGGGAATGCACAGAGAGAGAGTGAGAACCCTGGTGTTTCTTCCTTTTCTTTTTAAAAATTAACTAATTATCATTATTTTCTTTAGAGACATGATCATGTCCTGTTGTCCACACTGGAGTGAAGTGGTGCGATCATAGCTCACTGCAGCCTCTAACTCCTGGGCTCAAGCAGTCCTCCCACCTCAGCCTCCCAGGTAGCTGGGACTAAAAGCACACACCACCAGCTAATTAAAAAAAAAATTGTAGAGACGGGATCTCATTATGTTGCCCTCATTATGTTAAGTTGGTCTCAAACTCCTGGGCTCAAGTAATCCTCCTCTCTCCTCAGCCTCCCAAAGCATTGGGATTACAGGCATAAGACACTGGGCCTGGCTCTCTTCCTTTTCTTATAAGGACCCCAGCCTTACTGGATTAAGCCTTACCCTATGACCTTAGTTAACCCCATAACCTCCTTAAAAGCCCTACCTGAAAGTTAGGACTTCAACATCTTGAGTTTTAGTAGAGGGGGACACAATCAGTCTATAACAGAGGCCCTCTGTGATTATATCAGGGCAAAAGGGGGTAAAGGTTTCTCAGGCCATTTATATCTCGGGAGTTCAGTGCCCTTTGCAGACAAGAGTGGTGTGTAGAGACATTGCTAGCATACTGGTATCCTCAAGACGGTACCCATATGAGTTTATCTTCTGCTTCTATAGTCCAGAGCTTCAGAGGCTAATTCGGGATATTTGAGGATTTTTCATCAAGCGTGTTTGGCCAATCCTTCACTGATGGCAAATGAATTCTTCTGGGCCAGTCGTCAGACATGTAGATGGTGAGCTTTGAGAGTTAAGTTCAAGTGAGGCTTGGCCAAGGCATTTTGCATGGTGCTGGACAAGGTGTCAACAATCCTGTAGTATGCCTCCATTTTTTTTTTTTTTAATTTTACTTCCCTCTTTAGTAAAAGAAGCAGTTTGTGTGACCCTAGGTCATGATTTTTGTCTTTCCAGGAATTGAAGCCATTTTCTATTTTCCCAACCCCAACCTTCTGTGATCTAGCCTGAGGCTTTCCTGGTAAAAGGGATGCTTCCAACAGCGTTGCAGGGACACCTCATCGTGGGACCCAGTCTTGGAGACCTCCCTCCTAGTGTCCAGTTCACAGAGAAGTTACTCTGGGCCAGTGTCCACTCCGCTGCACCGGAATGCGAATTGTTAGTGGTTCAGGCGGCCTTGGAAACATGAAAGTCTCACGTCAAGAGTGCTGGGCACACTGTGAAAAATCATTCTAACCACCAAAGCCCAGGTTAACCAGGACCAGCTTCCAGGCTGATACCAGGCAGAGTGCTTCAAAGCATCCTTCAAATGCCCAGTGGCAGAAACTACCCAGTGGATGTCCTGGGGTGAAAGGCCAGGGCGCTGTACAGACCTCTCCTTACTCAGAGAGGGCCTTTTTCTAACAACCCTCTTTTTCCTTTTTTCTTTTTATTTTTTTAGAGACAGGTTCTCACTCTGTTGGCCAGACTAGGGTGCAGTGGCGAATCATGGCTCGCTGCAGCCTTGAACTCCTTGGCTCAAGCGATCCTCCTGCTTCAGCCTCCTGAGTAGCTGTGACTACAGGCACATACCAGCATCCTTGGCTATTTTTTTTTTTAATTTTGTAGAGACAAGGTCTCATTATGTTACTCAGGCTGGACTTGAACTCCTTGCCTCAAGCAATCCTCCCACCTCGACCTATCAAAGTGCTGGGATTACGGGAGTGAGCCAATGCACCTGGCTGGCTGACAGCTTTCTAGAAACCCAGGACTGGCAGCAGGCAGACAATTTCTGACCAAGATCCTGCCACCGCATCTACCCTAGAGGTTCCCCAAGGGCAGACAGAGGCAGGATCTCTCCTATTGAACAGTGGGCATATTTGTTGGTGGAGTAGCCTACGCTTAGGTGTGGTCTTGCTGTAATGTCCCCTGGCAGGTGAGATTGCTGCAGCCCAGGGGTGTTAGAGGAAGATCCTTAAATACTCTTCTTGGAACAGAATTTGGATCTCTAAGCAAGAAGTGCCAGTCTTAACATTCACCATTTGTGACTGATTTATAGGGAAAGTGGCTTGATTCTGGTAGCCTGGGGAGCCCAGTGTGAACACTGAGGCTCTACCCTGTTCTGGTGGTTGTCTTGATTTATACTCAGCCATGAAAGGGACATAGCCCAGATACTGACAAAACAGCTGTGTATTTGAGTGTATTTGTCCAACTGGCCAGGAACAGTCTGGGGACAAACAGTGCCTTATTTGGAGTTGTTTACTCTTCATATAGCTCTCCCCCATGGAGTGACCTCAGATAACCTTTCCCAGCTTGGGAAGACCTGAATCAGATTTTGTACAGCCTAGAGGAACAAGTCTGTAGCCTGGGGAATGCTTCCTGTCACGTTTAGAACCTAAGAAAAACTAGGAAAAACTCTAATCCTCTCTGGTCCCTCTCTCTCGACTGGTAGTTGGGAGTTGAAGTCTGAGGACCCGAATTTTCCTGGAGGGCAATGTGTGACAGCTTTGGCTGGGAAACATCTCAAATTTCTGCTTCTAGGACCATAACCATGGATTCCTCAGTGTTACTCCTATTGCAGGGCTTTTGGACTGCTGAGACCAGTGTTTCCTGGCAGATAGATAAGTTGTATCAAACCTTGTCACTAATCACCAGATGCTAATGGACTGAAGTAGCCCTAGAAAGATCTCCTTCATGTGTTGCTCTCTTGCATCATGCAAACTCCAGCTATGTGAAGACCGTGGCTCTCCGGGGCTCTCATGGGAAATCAGACAGCAACAGAAATGGGCGCAGATGTGAGTGAAGGCCTTGAAGCCACAGTCATCTTGGCATAAACAGAACATCCTGTTTTGTCTTGTTTTCACAGAGAACTCTGGTCTCCCTATAGAGCAGGTAGAGACCTATGAAATCTCTTCATAGCTTTGGGTTTGGAAAGAATGTATAGACCAGGGATGGTGGCTCACGCCTATAATCCCAGCAATTTGGGAGGCTGAGGCAGGCGACTCACTCAAGGTCAGGCATTCTAGACCAGCCTGGCCAACATGGTGAAACCCCATCTCTACTAAAAATACAAAACTTAGTTGGGAGTGGTGGTGGGTGCCTGTAATCCAAGCTAGTTGGGAGGCTGAAGTGGAAGAATCGCTTGAACCCAGGAGACGGAGGTTGCAGTGAGCTGAGATCGCACCATTGCACTCCAACCTGGGCGACAAGAGCAAAACTCCATCTTGAAAAAAAAATGGTGATGTTAGCATCATCAGAGGGTAGAGTCTTGAGCCCTCGGACACAAAAGGTTATTTTGGGACACCTGCATAGGCCCAACTGAAGGGTCAGTGGTCTCAAAGTGCCACCACGCCCTGCTAATTTTTGTATTTTTAGTAGAGACTGGGTTTCACCATGTTGGTGGGGCTGGTCTTGAACTCCTGACCTGAGGTGATCCACTTGCTTCAACCTCCCAAAGTGCTGGGATTACAGGTGTGAGCCACTGCGCCTGGCCTTTTTTTCTTTTTTCTTTTTCTTTTTCTTTTTTTTAAGACAAAATCAAGCCCTGTCATTCAGGCTGGAGTACAGTGGTGCAGTCATGGCTCACTGCAACCTCCTGGGCTCAAGCAATCCTCCCACCTCAGCCTCCCAAATTGCTGAAACTACAGGCATGAGCTACTGCATCCAGTGAGATTAATTTTTCTATTGGATGATTGTTGCTACTCTTCCCAGGAGGCAGAGAGGCTGGAGCCAGTGACCTTGGCCTTGGGTTGAGGGGCAACATAGCTGCACTTCATGTTTAGCCCATGGAGTTGCTATAGCCTGAGTCTGCCATGGTCCACACTGGGAGGCTAGTATCTTCTACCTTCTCTTTTAGAGACATTCAGAATGGGGCTGTCTTCCTCCTCCCAGGTGGGGGACCAGCTGCCACAGGACTGCAGGGCAAGGCCCCAGTGCCCTGGGCTGGACAGGCAGGCATAGCTCTGATGTACTTGCCAGCTTTCCCCCGGGACCGTGCATGAGAGAGGCAGTGACACTTTCTATCCTGTCCTGGAAGCTGATGAGCTCCGATAGGAGGTTGTCTTAAACACCCATGTGGTTCTGGGGCCCTGCCAAGGCCACCCCAGTATCTGGGTGCAGGACCAGCTCACACCACTCAAGAGCCACCCAGGGTTGCCTCTCTTCATTCATTTATTCTGCCATTCAACAGACATATGCCAGATAGTCCCAGACTGGCCACATCCTGCCTGCCAAGGTTGGGGTATAATCCCCAAAGGGGCTTCTGCCCTTGTCTTCCTTTGATTTCCTCTGAGTGGGTCTTACTGTAGAGCTGCGTGTGCTGAAATTGTCTGGGCAGGTCCACAAAAGCAGCAGAAGGAGGTGGGACTGTGGTCCCGGCTCCTTCCTCCCTCCCTTCCTCCCTTCCTTCC
>NW_012113364.1:5306579-5323148 GCF_000951035.1 Colobus angolensis palliatus | reverse complement strand
CCCTCTCTCTTCTTTCTTATTTTGAGACTAGATCTCACTCCGTCACCCAGGCTGGAGTGCAGTGGTGCAGTCATGACTCACTGCAGCCTTGAACTCCTGGGCTCAAGTGATCCTCCCGCCTCAGTCTCCCTAGTAGCTGGGACTACAGGTGTTCAGCACCACTCCCAGCTAATTTTTAAATTTATTGCAGAGACAGGGTCTTGCTTTGTTGCCCAAGCTGGTTTCAAACTCCTGGCCTGAAGCAATCCTCCCACCTCAGCCTCTCAAATTGCTGAGATTACAGAACACTTCTGAGCATGCTTTCCTGACCTCCCCCAAAAGTGGTGAAATATTCCAACGAGATTACAGAGAAGAGGGGCCTCTTCTCCCTCTTCCTAAAGAGGGCTTAGTAGGAGACCTGACTCGGTAAATCTGAAAGAATAAAAAGGTGTTTGTCATTTGCAAAGAGAGAGAAGGGATGTAGCAACATAGTATATAGTCCTGAAAGTGAAGACCTTCGCCAAATACAGCCATCAGCTCTGTAGGGTGGGTTAAGGAGGGGCAGAGCACTGAGGTGCCTAGAGGGTGGGCGTGGCCGAGGTGCTTAGGAGGTGGGCGTGGCCGAGGTGCTTAGAAGAAGGTGGGCGTGGCTGAGAGGCTTAGAAGAGGGTGGACTTGACTGAGGTGCTTAGAAGAGGGCATGGCCGATGTGGGTAGAGGAGGGGGGGCATGGCTGAGGGGTGGTCCTGGCCAAGGTGCTTAGATGAGGGTGGGCGTGGCTCAGGTGGGTAGAAGAGGGTGGGCGTGGCTGAAGTTAGTAGAAGAGGGTGGGCATGGCTGAGGTGCTTAGAAGAGGGTAGGTGTGGCTGAGGTGGGTAGAAGACCCAGGGTGTGCACGATGGAGGTGGGCAGAAGAGGGTGGGCGTGGCTGAGGGGGTAGAAGAGGGTGGGCGTGGCCGAAGTGCTTAGAAGAAGGTGTATATGGCCAAGTTCTGGAAGAGCCTGGGACATCAAAGAGGGGATGGATCTGACCTTGCCCCATATCCATGGACTCTGGCCTGGTGTGGAATAGCAGCCCTATACCTGCTTGTTGAATGAATGAGTGAATGGGAGCCAGTGAGAAATTTGAAGCTGAAGCGAAGCGTAATTAGGCGTGATGTCTCTGACACACGACTCTGGATGCTGGAGGTACCGTCGACAAGAAGGGGAGGAGTCAAGGATGAATTTTTGAGGTTGAACTCTAGATGATGGCATTGCAATCTTTAGAACGCATTCAGGTAGAAGGAGCAGAATGACCAAATATTTTGTTTTTCATAGAACTCGTGGGCAGTCCTGGTCCATTATTCCGGAGGTAAAATGTGTTCCAGCGTGTTTTTCCATTGAGAGAACTTCCTTTTCCGTTATGGTGACAGTTCCGAAAGAAAGGGTAAGGGTGGGGGCTGGGGGGACCCAGGGGAGAGAGGCCGGCCTGTGGTTCCTTCATGTGCCGTTTTATCAGGCATATTGTCGTGAAACCAATTTTCATGTTGAAATGGCTTTTCTCCCCCTAAACAAATTGCTTTTTATGTTGTTGAATGGGATGGTAGGCAGCCTCTTTGAAGATTAACTAACTCAGTTCTCAGCCAGTGCTAAAATATGCACCTTCAGAGCCCAGCTAAGGGCAGAGTCCCCAGCTCCTTTGCTCCTCACAGCTGAATTGGTTAATACAAGTGGGAGAAAAGAGTCTCCCGAGGAATCAGGTATAAGAGCAGAAGCTTTGAATTTTATGAAACAGGATTTCCACTCTGAGGCTTCAGATGGCATCAATAAAATGCTCCCCAGCATGGAGAGAACACTTGTAGTCAAGCCTTCAGTTTACTTATTGTTGGTTTCATTTTGTAGAATAACATTTTGTTCTTCTCAAAAGAGCCAGACACCTGGAGACGTTTATTAAAAAAAGAAAAAATCCAAAATAAAAATAAAGCCACCACCAAGAACTTCCCATGATCATCTAGAATTATCACCACTTGATGATAATTCCATCTTTACATGTCATATATTTTCTTTATGTCTTTTTCCCTTAGGCACATGTTTTCACAGGTTAAGCCATATTACACATATAGTTTTATATATTGATTTCTTAAGAAAACGTATTTGCTGATGTCATTTACTAAATGTGGTTTTTGAATGTGTGTAATATTTCACCACACAGATATAAGTAAGGTGCCATTCCATAGTCTATTTTGGTTTTACTATTTTACTTTAATTTCAAAAATAGCAGGAAGTTGCATGAACAGTACAAAGAAATCCTATATATCTTTCACCCAGATTTCCTGATTGTAGGCATTTGAGCACATTTCTGTATCATTCTCTTTCTCTCTCTCTCAAATCTATTTGATATACGCTATATTTATACCATTTATACTAAAATTTGTTCTTTTTCTAAACTTTTGTACAGTAAGCAGCAGGTGTGCTGTCCTCCACTGTTGAATATGCTAGAGTATATTTTTCACAAAGACGCTACAGCATAAGCATACTATAACCATCAGAATAAGAAAACTAACATCATATACCACCACCTAATCCACAGACTCTATTCAAATTTCCCCAATTATCCAAATAATTTCTTTTACAATTAAATCATTCAATCCAGGATCATACCGGCATACCACGTCTTATACTTCACTTTATTGCACCTTGCACCTTGCAGATATATATATTATATATATAATACTATATATATATTTTTTTACAAATTAAAAGTTTGTGGCAACCCCGTGGTTGGGCAAGTCTGTCAGCATCATTTTTACAAGAGCATGCGCTCACTTTGTGCCTCTGGGTCACATTTTGGTGATTCTCCTACAAATATTTCAATCTTTTTCATTGTTATATCAGTTAGGACAATCTGTGTTACAGAGCAGGAGCGTCACCATCTTGAACAGACACCACCAAATTCTCTTTGATTAAAAACCACCTAAATCCAGCCCCAAAGCATCAGCCTAATGGCTAATGTCAGCATAACCAGAAACATCCGAACCCAAAGATAAACCCCTCTCTGACCAGAAACATACCAACCCTGAGATTGCCTCTCTTCCAACCACAGACAGTCCAACCCTGCAATAAACTTTCATTCACATAGAAACATTCTGAACCTATGACAAGCCCCACTTTCCAAAACCCTTAAATATCCTTAGTCTATAAGAGAGAAGGGCTCTCTGAAATAACTTGGCCAGAAGCCCCTCTCAGGTTTATTTTCTCTAAAATAAACCTGTCCTTAACTGTTGAGCCACATTTCATGTTTCTTTCCTCTTTCTTTAATTCTTACATTGTGATCAGTGATCTTTGATGTTACTATTGTGATTATTTTGAGGCCACAAACTACATCTGTATAAAATGGTGAACTTAATAAATGTCGTGTGTGTTCTGACTGCTCCACTGAGCAGCCCTTCCCTATCTCTCTCCCTCTCCTTGGGGATCCCTATTCCCTGAGATACAACATCAAAATTAAGCCAATTAGTAATGTTACAATGGCCTCTAAGTGTTCAAGTGAAAGGAAGGGTCTCATGTCTCTCACTTTAAATTACAAACTGGAAATGATTAAGCATAGTGAGCAAGGCATGACAGAAGCTGAGATAAGCTGAAAGCTAGCCTCCTGAGCCAAAGAGTTAGCCAAGTTTTGAATGCAAAGGAAAAGTTCTTGAAAGAAATTAAAAGTGGCACTCTAGTGGACACATAAATGATAAGAAAGCAAAGTAGCCTTATTGCCCATATGGAGAAAGTTTTAGGGTTCTGGATAGAAGATTAAACCAGCCACAACATTACCTTAAGCCAAAACCTAATCCAGAGTGAGCAAGGCTTCAACTCTTTTCAATTCTATAAAGTCTGAGAGAGGCAAGGAGGCTGCAGAAAAAACGTTTGGTGCTAGCAAAGGTTGGTTCATGAAGTTTAAGAACTCATCTCCATAATGTAAAAGTACAAGGTGAAGCAACAAGTGCTCATGTAGAGGCTGCAGCAAGTTATCATGAAGATCCAGTTAAGAATATTGATGAAGGAAGGTGGCTATACTCAACTCAACAATAGATTTTTTCAGTGCAGAAAAAAACAGCCTTTTTTTTTTTTTTTTTTGGAGACAGAGTCTTGCTTTGTCACCCAGGCTGGAGTGCAGTGGTGCGATCTTGGCTCACTGCAACCTCCACCTTCTGAGTTCAAGCAATTCTCCCTGCCTCAGCCTCCCGAGTAGCTGGGATTACAGGTACCTACCACCATGCCCGGCTTATTTTTGTAGTTTTAGTAGAGATGGGGTTTCACCTTGTTAGCTAGGCTGGTCTCAAAATCCTGACATCAGGTGATCCACCCATCTCAGCCTCCCAAAGTGCTGGGATTACAGGGATGAGCCACTGTGCCCAGCCTAAAATAACCTTCTGTTGGAATAAGATGCCATCTAGGACTTTCATAGCTGGGGAGGAGAAGTCAATGCCTGGCTTCAAAGCTTCAAAGGATAGATTGACTCTTGTGAGGGGCTAATCCAGCTGGTGACTGTAAGCTGAAGCCAGTGTTCATTTATCATCCCACAAATCTTAAGGACCTTCAGAATGATGGTAAATCTATTCTGCCGATGCTCTAGACATGAAACAACAAAGCCTGTATGATAGCACATCTGTTTATAGCATGGTTTATTGAATATTTTAAGCTCACTGTTGAGAAATACTGCTCAGAAGAAAAGACTCCTTTCAAAATATTCCTGCTCATTGACAATGCACCTGGTTACCCAAGAGCTCTGATGGAGATGTACAAGGAGATCAATGTTGTTTTCATGCCTTCTAACACAACATCCATTCTGCAGCCCATAGATCAAGGAGTTAAACTTTAAACTTTCAAGTCTTATTATTTAAGAAACACATATGAAATTAAGGCTATAGCTGCCGTACATAGTGATTCCTCTGATAGATCTGGACAAAGTAAATTTAAAACCTTCTGGAAAGGATTCACTATTCTCGATACCATTAAGAACATTTGTGATTCATGGGAGGAGGCCAAAATATCAACATTAAAAGGAATTTGGAAGAAGTAGATTCCAGCCCTCATGGATAATGTTGAGAGGTTCAAGACTTCAGTGGAGGAAGTCACTGCAGATGTGGTAGAAATAGCAAGGGAAGGAGAGTTAAAAGTGGATCCTAAAGATGGAACTGAATTTCTGCAATCTCATGATCAAACTTGAATGGATGCAGAGTTGCTTCTTATGGATGAGCTAAGAAAGTAGTTTCTTGAAATAGAATCTACTCCTGGTGAAGATGCTTTGTAAACATTGTTGAAATGGCATTGTGAACATTGCAGAATATTCCATCAGCATATCCTTTACATAGTAAAACAGTGGCAAGGCTTAAGAGGATTGACTCCAATTCTGAAATAAGTTCTACTTGGGTAAAATGCTGTCAAATAGCATTGCATGCTACAGACTAAATTTTTACGAAATGAAGAGTCCATCTATGCAGCCAAATTCATTGTTGTCTTATTTTAAGAAATTGTCACAGGCACCTCAACTTTCAGCAGCCACCACCTTGATCAGTCAGCAGCCATCAGCATTTAGACAAGACCTTCTACCAGTAAAAGATTATGAACTGCTGAATGCTCAGATGAATGTTCATATAGTTTAGCAATAAAATATGTTTAAATAAGAGTCAGTACATTTTAAAAGATATAATGCTACTGCACACTTAATAGACAAAAGTAATAATGTAAATTTAACTTTTATATGCACTGGGAAACCAATAAATTGGTATGACTTGCTTTATTGTGGTAGTCCAGAACCAAACCTGCAATATCTTTGAGGCATGTCTGAATTTAGCATCCATCTGTGGTGTCCCTTCTGTTTTCTCCAATCTGAAAAGGTTCCTTAGGTTTTGTGTTTTGTTTAGTGTCCGTCCACTGGAGCTGCTATAACAAAATACCTTGGATTACTGGGTAATTTATAAATAACAGAAATGTATTTCCCACAATTCTAGAAGCTGAGAAGTCTAAGATCAAGGTGCCAGCAGGAATGGTGTCTGGCAAGGGCTGTTCTCCGCTTCCAAGATGGCGCCCTGTTACTGCATTCTGTGGAGGGAAGGAATGCCATGTCCTCATACGTCAGAAGAACAGAAGAGCAAAAAGGGCCTAAGCTAGGTCCCTCCAGCCTTCTCAGGAGGCACTAATCCATTCATGAGGGCAGAGCCCTCATCACTTAATCACTGCCCCAAAGGCCTTTTAATGCCTTTTAATACCACTACAATAGGGATTACGTTTCAACATGAATTTTGAAGAATTTTGAAGAGAACATACTCAAACCGTAGCATTTAGCTTTTCATTTTCACCACTTGGATAGTTTTTAAGGTTACAAGCCAGTTATTTTGTAACGTATTCCTCGTTTTGGATTTGTCTGATGTTACTTCATAGTTATATTAAGTTCAGCTTTTGCAGAAATATCACAGAAGTGATAATGATGTATCCTTGTCCTGGCACCAATTAGGAGATATGTAGGGGTGATTTGACCCATTACTGGTCATGTTGACTTTGATCGTTGAATTCAGGTGGAGTCTGTCAGGCTTTTCCACTCTAAAGTGGCTCTTTCCCCCTTTGTAATTAGTATTCAGTGGGAAAATACTTTGAAACTATGTGAATATCCATAATCATCAAACTTTTACCCACTAGGTTTAGCATCCATTAGTGATTTTTGCCTGAATCAATTATTACTAAAGTGGTTACCATATGTAACCATATGATAATCATACAGTGGTTTTTGTAAGTCCATCATCTTTGCAATACTTTTTGTGATTATTCTGTAAGAGCCTTTTCTTATTCTCATTCATTCATTTATATTGTATGGACCCTTCAATTCCTATTTTATTCACCAGATTGTAAGCTACTGCTGTTATTGTCTATTTTAATATAGTAGTGGCCTCTTCAAGCTGGTTCTTAAATCCTTTTGGCATAATCTCATCATTCAAAGTGATGGTCACATGACTCTATATTTCCACTTGACAATAAATTATGAACATTTCTCATGTCATTAGGAGTCTAAGCATTATTTCTAGTCATTGTGTAGTGTCCATCAAATGAACTTAATGCTTGAACTCAGTGGTCCTCACCCTTTTTGGCACTAGGGTCTGGTGTCATGGAAGAGCATTTTTTCCATGGATAGTTGTGGGTGGATGGTTTCAGAATGAAGCTGTTCCACCTCAGATCATCAGGCTTTAGATTCTCATAAGGAGTGCCCAACCTAGATCCTTAGCATGTGCAGTTCGCAATAGGGTTACCGTTCCTATGAGAATCTGATGCTGCTGCTGATCTGTTAGGAGATGGAGCTCAGGCAGTAATGCTCACTCGCCCACTGCTCATCTCCTGCTCTGCAGCCCAGTTCCTAACAGGCCAAAGACTGAAATTGGTCTGTAGCCTGGGGGCTGGGGACTCCCACTTTAACTTTTCTAATGGGCAGCATTGTCTTGGAGAGAACCCTCTTGCATGCTAATACCCTCACTTCATTAGCCAGGGACATACAATATTGTCAGAAATGGAGTTAACACGCTCCAGTAGCACACAAGTGCAAATTGAGCATATGTTGGCATGATTTTTTCTGGGCCCCCACCCGGTAGACTGGCTGTACAGCTGCTGGAGAGAAACACTGCCTATGCAAGATGCAAACATATATTTATTGTGGTGGCATCCTTCATATAATTTTTTTCAGCAACCTATATATCAATTAACTGGAGATGGAATGTTCTGTAGTGATGAAAACTAACTTCAAATGGGCCCCGATGGCTTGACTTATGAATTTTTGACTATGATGGTGTGAAAGCAACACACATACAGTAGAAACCATACTTCGAGTACCCATAGAACTATTCTGTTTTTCACTTTCAGTACAGTATTCAAGAAATTACATGAGATATTCAACCCTTTATCATAAAATTGGCTTTATGTTAGATGGTTTTGCCCAATGGTAGGCTGATGGACGTGTTCTAAGCATGTTTAAGAGAGGCTAGACTAAGCGATGATGTTCAGTAGGTTAGGTGTATTAAATGCATTTTGGACTTGCGATGTTTTCGACTTATAATGGGCTTACTGAGACATAACCTTATAAGTTGAGCATCTATAGAGCTATATTGATCAATATGTATTTGTGTGGATTGAGTTATTTGTGTATATCGATAAATATATATTGCATGTACATTTGAGCGACTGGAGGACTTCATTATTCACTGAGAGTTTGGGGATAGATTTGGGAAATGGGATTGAGGGTTTGAAAAGGATAATGCAGATCTTGAATGACAATCATGTGGGATGAGTAAAGAATTGTGTCTGGCCACAGGAGTGGAAAGACTCCTTAGAGGCGCAGAACAGAGTCACAGAGAGCTAGGGGGTAACAGAGTTGGGGTTTTGGAAAGAGAGTGGTTCCAGGCAACTTCACTAGTTGGGTTGAGTGGGAAGGGTCAGTGAAGGCTGACAATCCAGAGAAATGCGGAAGAGTCAAAGTCTTGGATTGTTGATGAGCAGATGATGGGAGTGGCAGAGTTGGGCAAATATGAGGTCATGGAATGAGAGTGAAATTTTAGAGTTAAAAATGTTAGAGTGTGAACAATGTTAGGTCAGGGCAAGATCCAGAATTTGCCCATATGTCGGGTTTCTTGAATGGAGTGGAGGTAAAGCTGTTAGAGAAGCAGTTCGGGTATTGAATTCACTTAGAGTAGTAACTGAAATCTGGGAATGGAGCAAGGTTTTTGTTCTGATACCTGGTAAAAGTTTAAAAGCATGAGGAGCAGCGATAGGTAAATTTAGCTCAGCTCCCCACTGGAGGACCATGCAAATTATTAGGCACCGTTTCAGTGCTGAATCATCAGGGGAGGTCAATTAACAAATGGAGTCTGCCATTTTATCATTGACACTAAACAGAATCATCACCATAGAGCATCTTGAATCCAATTACCATTCATCTTTAAGGATCTTGTACATCCCCGCTGAAAAATCAGTTTCCTCCCATGACCCCCTCCCACCTCCCTCTTCAGATTTCTTCAGTTATGGATATTATAGCACTTATCTCCTCGTGCTGTAATGGCCTGCTGGCTTCTCTGCCTCTCTCTCCACTCTGCCCCTTCATGAGTGCTTTAAGGGCAGAAACAGATCTCACTCAGTATCATGTCCTTACCCTATGCCATCTCTGATGACCCATGGGTGCTTAGTACACCAAGAAGTATGATTCTCAAAGGAAGAGGGCTGTGGCAATGTCCTGTAACTGGGAATTAGTGGGTTTGCTGATTGTGACAAGCTCTTTGATTAAGTCATTTCCTGATTTTTGCCTCTTCAAAAATAACCTTCTGTTTATTCGAATTACCTAAGAAAAAATATGTTCTTTGTAGAATATTGGGAAAATAATAAGAATCACCCACAATCCCATCCTTTAGCAGCAATAACCACTGTTAATGATTTAGTGTGTATTTTTACAATCACAAATTTTACTTGTTTGGATAGATAATGGTACACATTTCGACAGGTAGAAAAGCATATACTGAAAGTGTCCCTCATAATAACTATCCCTCTTCCATTTTATCACCATCACCTGGTTTCCCCCTGCAGAGGCAACCAGGAATATCTGTTTCTTATGTATTATCCAGACATACTCTACATGTTAGGTTGGTGCAAAAGCAATTACAGTTTTGCCCGTACTTTTAATGGCAAAAACCACAATTACTTTTGCACCAACCTAATATTTACAAGCACACTGGAAGGCAGCTATGCTCCCCACTATACCACCAATGCATCTTACAAGCACATTGGTCTAGTCTTTCTTCTTTTTTTGGTAAGTAAATGGTAAACATTTGATGCACACTGTTTGCATCTGGCTTCTTCATTTAACAATACATCTTGTGGTCATTCCACATCAGGATATAAAATAAGCTTAGTCTTTTAACAGCTGTATACTTGTCTTAGTCCATTTTGTGTTGCTATAGCAAAATACCTGAGACTGGGTAGCTTATAAAGAAAACAGGTTTATATGGCTCATGATTCTGGTGGCTGTAAAGTTCAAAATTGGGCATCTGCCTCAGGTGAGAGCCTCAGGCTGTGTCAAATCAGGGCAAGAAGCAGAAGGGGAGCGGATGTGTGCAAAGATATTCACATGGTGAGAGAGGAAGCCTGGTGGGGGTTGGGGGACTGTTGGTGCCAGGTTCTTTTTAACAACCAGCTGTTGAGGGAACTAATAAAGCAAGAACTCACTCACACCTGAGGGAGGGCATTAATCTGTTCATGAGGGATCTGTCCTTATGACTCAGACCCCTCGCACCAGACTCCACCTTCCAATATTGACACACTGGGGATAAAATTTCAACATGAGGTTTGGAGGAGACAAATTGTAAGCCATATCCAAACTATAGCAATACTCTTCCACTGTTTGGGTGTATCATAGTTTATTTAACTTTTCTATTAATGGCTATTTGAGTTGATTCAGAGCTTTTTAATATTTGAGGTTTTATTATGGAAAATTTGAGTGTCATGAGCGCTAAGGGGGCCATCACTGAGCTTTAACTTGAACCGAGCATTTTTATTTACACTTCCATCTACCAACCCTCCTTCTTCCTATATTATTTAAAAGTAAATCCCAGACATTATATCATTTCTCTGTAATTATTTTAGCATATATCTCCAAAAATAGGAGGACTTAAGAAACCCCACGAAACTAATATCACTCCTAACAAGTGTAACAATAATTCCTTAGTATCATTAAATATGATCTTTAAAATGTATCTATCTATCTATAAGACACACATACACCACACAGTATTACAACCACTGCCTGGTTGATGCATTATTCTATGTGTGTGTATGCCTGAAGAACACATTTCTAGAGGTGGAATCATTGAGTTAAAGTATGCATTTATAACCAGTATAAATTGCCAAATTATAAATCAAAGAGTTTATAGTAACACACACTCCCAGCACTAATGTTTGAGAGGGCCTGTTTTCACACAGTCTTATCCACACTGTGTGTTATCAAACCATTTGATCTTTATCTGCCTCCTAGGTTAAAATGTTAGTATACAAATGTACTTTTAATTTGCATTTCTCTGATTATGAGTTGGGCTGAACTTGGTGTTATATGTTTAAAAGCCATTTGTAATTCTGGCCTTGGGAACTGTCTGCTCTTGTTCCTTCAACATTTTTATTTTGGCTTGTTGGCCTTTTTTCTTATTGATCCTGTATATGTAAATTTTTTAATATGAGGGAAATTAGCTCCTCTTTTGTAACAAAAATTGCAAACACTTTTACTTTGTTTTTGATTTTTCACTTAGCTTATCCTGATTTTTGCCCTGAAAAACATTTTTTTTGAGACAGAGTTTCGCTCTTGTTGCCCAGGCTGAAGCTCAGTGGCCCGATCTCGGCTCACTGCAACCTGTGCCTCCTGCGTTCAAGTGATTCTCCGCCTCAGCCTCCTGAGTAGTTGGGATTACAGATGTCCACCACCATATCCGGCTAATTTTTTGTGTTTTTAGTAGAAATGGGGCTTCGCCATGTTGGGCAGGCTGGTCTCGAACTCCTGACCTCAGGTGATCCACCCACCTCGGCCTTCCAAAGTACTGGGATTACAGGCGTGAGTCACTGTGCCTGGCCCGTTTTGGGATTTATATAGAACTTACTGGTCTTTTATTTTATGGCTTTTGGTTCTTGTTTCCTCCCTTATTCACTCTTAAAATTATAAAACAATTCTCATGTTTTTGTAATAACAATTATGAGTTTGTTTTAATGTACTTAATCTTTGATTATTTTGGGATGTATTTTGGTATAAATTGTGGAAGGCAGTTTCATTCTTATTTTTTTCCAGATATCTACTTAGTTGTCCCCACGTTATTTTTTGGATTCATTTTTCCTCGTTATTTGAAGTGTCACTCTTGTTATATACTAAATTTCTGCACACATACAGACCAATTTCTAAACTTAATACTATATTCAACTAAATGATGTCATATTATCCATTTAGCTAATCACCTATTGCTTGTGGTTTCCTATTTTCATTATTACAAATGAGGCTGTAGTAAATATCTCTTAATATATATCTCTTATTTTTTAGGATAAATTCCTACAATGGAATTGCTGGGTGCAGAGTATGCACACAAGAAATATTTTTATTACCGATATTGTCACACATACCCAAAGACTGCGTTTCAACAATTTTCAACATTTTACGAATTGTATTTCATCGATCACTCCTGGAATATTTTTTCCTGGAATATTGTGAAGAAAACCCAGATATCATATCATTTCATTTATAATCACATCAGTCTGTCTCTGTAGCTTAAATCGGCATACTTCTCTTAATTAAATTTCTCTAGTTATCTCAGAAATGTCCATTTAAGATTTGCTCTGATCAAACAAGGTCTGTATTTTTGAAGACTCTTGCTACTTACTGTTCAATTGTACCAATTTACACTCCCACCAGCACAGTGCTAATGTTGCCATCACCCTACACCATACCAGGCACATCATCAAACAAGCCTTCTGGATTTTTCTTCCAGTTGCTGGAGTCAGAAACCTTGGAGCCTTCCTGACGTCCCTCCTTTTCTTTCATCCCACACCCCAGTTTTCAGAACACCCTACTGGCTTTACCTTAAAACCCATGCATATGTTGACCACTTTTCCCTCCTCCACTGCTGTCATCCTCTGTCCCCTGGACCACAGAAGCAGCCTCTCTCTGCTCTCAGGATATTCCAGTAGCCAGAGGCATCTTTTAAATACACAAGTCAGATCCCATGACTCCTCTGCTCTGTAACCTGCCAGAGCTCCCACATCATTCACAGTAAAAACACAAAATATGCATAATCTGCCTTCCCACCCATTCCCTCTTGGGTCTTCTCACCTATTTTTCTCTTCGTGCCCCACTCACTTCACCCCTACTCAGTGACTCAGTATCCTTGCTGTTCCTCCAACACATCAGGCGCACATCCACCTAGGGATTTAGCAGTGACTGTTTCCTCTGTCTGGAACACTCTTTTCTAGACATCCCATGGCTACCACCCTTACCTCAAGTCTTTGCTCAGATATCCCCTCAGTGCCCTAACCTCTGTATTTAAATGGTACCATTCCATCCAGCAATCTACTGGATGGAATGATTGCTGGATAGAATGGTACTGTCCTTTGGGTTTTTACCCTTGGAGTCCCAAGGAACAGGTTATGATTTTTTAAAAAAATTTATTTATATATTTATTTCAATAGTTCTTGGGGAACAGGTGGTTTTGGGTTACATGGACAGATTCTTTAGTGGTGATTTAATTCTTTATGGGTGGTTTCTGGGGTTTTGGTGCACCTGTCACCCAAGCAGTGTACATTTCACCTAATATGTATTATATTCTTTCATCCCTCAACCCCTCACACCCTCCCAGCCATAAAAGAGAATGAAATAACGGTCTTTGCAGCAAATTGGAGGGAGTTGGAGACCAGTATTGTAAGTGAAGCAACTCAGGAATGGAAAACCAAATATCGTATGTTCTCATTTATAAGTGTGAGTTAAGCTATGAGGATGCAAAGGCATGCAGTTATGTGCCTGTAGTACGCCCAGTTAATTTTTAAAATTTTTTATAGAAACAGGGTCTGGCTGTGTTACCCAGGCTGGTCTCAAACTCCTGACCTCTAAGTGATTCTCCGCCCTTGGTCTCCGAAGTGTCATCTAATTATTATTGTTTTAATTCCCTCTGCTTTTTAATTTTCCAAAAGTGAATTTGGGTCTATGGTGTGATGCACAGTTGTAACTTAATTTTTTCCAAGTTCTTAACTGTTCATTGTAGTCTACGTATTGAGTAGTTCTTGTTTTCTCCAATAAATTGCAATGTTACCTTTACCACACTATTTACCTTCCGAATCCCCAAATCTACACGGACATGAGTCCCTCAGCTTCCTCCTGGACTCTGAGCCAGGTCACCGTCTCTTTAGGGGAAATATGGAATGATTTGTGTGTGTGTGCACATGTGTTCTGAAATAGTTAGCTAACTCTCCTGTAACTTGCTTAGGATTACATTTCTGGCAGATGGAATTCCTAAAGCAATTTTTCCACTTTTCTGAGCTGCCCTTTTAATATCAGAGGGCTGGGATGAGGTCATTCTGCCTCAGCTGATTTCAGATTTATTTTTCAAGCCGGAGCCAGTGTGAGGCTTTGGAGATAGCCTTTTCAAAGGTGTAGACTTATTTCGATAGAGAAACAGTGTGTTAAAACAAAATGAGAGAGTCAGCAATTTTAAGCAAGTAAATTGCTTCCTATTGATAATGGGATATTTATGCACCCTGCAGTGGAGAACAATTTCCTTCAGAGCCAGCCCTTTATCAATTATCAGGAAGGCCAAATGGACTGAGAAATAATGCGGCAGAGAACAAATGGGAGTGCTGGTGTGCAGGGATTTGATGAGCTACAGAGGGGAGCGGTTCCCTGGGCTTCCCCTGAGCTTCTCCCAGCCAGTCTCAATCCTTTCCACGATTTACCCTCAGGTGGTCTCACATTCTCTCTGGCTACCTTTTTACAGATAGCGACTCCAGGACCTCTCGTATATGCAAGAAAATTAGAAACAAGACATTGCTCGGTGTTTAAGTGTGCCCTTGCACGTGACGACAGGAAGGACAAAGTTGATACGAGTTAAAATGGGAGAAAATCACACAACAGAAGAGGAATTCTTGTCTAGATTAGAACCAATTCCTCCAACTCCCACCATTTGTCATTTTGTTCCACGCTTCAGTGCCATGAGTTAATTGACAGATGGCTTTAGGAGAATTTTTTGTTTCATGGGCTGAGCTACACAAGCAGAAAGTTTTCTGCTCACTTCTAGCAGGCAGCTAGAAGTCTTTGGACCCTGTTGTAGGCACCTGAGCTGTCTTGGTCTAAGACACTACAAAATGGATGAATTAGGAGTGAGAAGTCAAGCGAATGTGTGACCATCACTGTCCTCTCGTTCTGTCGGGGTCACTGCAACAGTGGTAAATAGCTGTGACCTCCACCCCACCCCCCGGCTCTGAATTCCCCCTTGGCTATGCAGTATTCAGAGTTGAGCCCAATCTCTCTCCCCCATAGCAAAATCCCATTGCCGTGGTCAATATAGCTATTGCAGTGGTGCTGGTTAGAGGCTGCCTTATTGTGCTTTACAAGTATCATCGAACAATTATTTTCTTCAGCACCGCTTAGATGTCTTGTTGCCATTTATACCTTGGTCTCCTGGGACCTGGTCCTAGCACCTAGATTGCTGCCTGACATATAGTAGGTGCCTAAGAAATATTTGTTGAATTGAGTTGAATTGAATGATCCGAAGATAAACTTAGCTTTGTTTGTTTCTTAGAGACAGGGTCTTGCTCTGTCATCCAGCCTGGAGTGCAGTGGCATGATCACAGTTCACTGCAGCCCCAAACTTCTGGGTTCCAGTGATCCTCCCACCTCAGACTCCCCAGTAGCTTGGACTATAGGCATGTGCCACCATGCATAACTAATATTTTAAATTTCTCATAGAAAGGGGATCTGGCGATGTTGCCCTGGCTAACTCTCGAACTCCTGGCCTCAAGTCATCCTTGCACCTCGGCCTCCCAAAGCACTGGGATTACAGGTGTGAGCCACCTTGCCCAGCTAAATTTAGCTTCTTGAAAGGATTCCCAAGACCCTGGGGGCAGGGGAGGTGGTGCCATTCCTGAGGGAACTTCTCCCTTCTCTCCATTCACTCTTTCTCTTGTTTCTTTCTGGAACTTGGATTTTGTTCTTCTGGCCTGCATATCTATGCTAAATCCACAAAATGATTTTGTTTCCTCAGTTGCCGAGGAGTCTCTAATCTCCGGATATTAACATTTGTAGCTTAGGAACAGTCTGATCTAACGACAAATTAACTGTATTGATTATTACCATGTTGTTCATGGATACATTCCACTCGATTTGCCACTTGCAGACACATCCAATATTGCCAGATGATGCAGTTTCTACTGTCTGACTTCGGCAGGCAGTTGGCCTAATTTTCCCTGAGAAGATGCCTGTGGCCGTGTGACAAATGACTATTTTGTGGAGAGGATGCCAGGCTTCTCACCTGACACTGTGGAGTTTGCTGGAAGGTGGGAAAAGATCGATCTTTTTGTAGAACAAACTATTATATATTCCATGTGATATAATATATATTATATATAATTTATAATTATATGTAATTATATAATAGATATTATAATTATAATAAACATGTTATAATCAACCATGTTTACAATAATCAAAACATGTATTTATTATAATATGCTTATTTATAATCATTATGATAAAACCTTTATAATAATCAAAACATTTTTATTATAATAAACATTTGATGTCTATAATAATCAAACATGTTTCTGGGTAGATAGATAATTCTGTCTACCCAGAAATGTAATCCTAAGCAAATCACAGGCCAACTATTCCAGAACACATGTGCACACACATGCAAATCATGTCATATTTCCTCTAAAGAGACAGTGACCTGGCTCAGAGTCCAGGAGGAAGCTGAGGGACTCATGTCTGTGTTGATTTTTGATTTTTGTATATTATATATGACATAATTATATATCTATATTATATATAATACATAATTGTACAATATATAATTT
>NW_012113364.1:5292477-5306244 GCF_000951035.1 Colobus angolensis palliatus | reverse complement strand
TAAAGCATTCCACCCCCAAAACAGTCCTGGCTCTTGAGTTAGGACAGTAGCTTTCTCCCCACTGAAATCTCTCCTTCTCCCTTTTCAGGGGAGCCCTTTTCCCCTTAGTGAGTCCTGGCCCCCTCACCTGATTCAGATGCTTGTGTGTCTTTCTTGGGGACCTCCTTAGGGCCAGGCCCTGTGCTGCATGTGGGGTTCACTCACCATCCCACAATCACCCTGCAGGCCTTTTTCAGACATAATCTGAATTGCCTTCTTTTCCTTGAAGTATAGGCTTGTAATCCTATGGATCTTGAACGTCAAGAACTAAAACCTAAGAGATAGCTGGATGAAAGGTGTATTTCCAAGGGGACTGTATTTCTGTGCCTGAAATTGATGGGAAGCAGAGTGTGGTGTAATTGATACTCCCTTTTTGAGGGCAACTTGGCAATGTGTATTAAGTGCCTGAAAAGTGTTCTTGCCCTTGGACCCAGTGATTCCATTCCCAGGAAGTCATCTTTAGGAAATGGCCATGAAAATACATGACAATTTGTGTACAAAGATTTCTATTGCAACATTATGTAAAATTGGAAATTATCTAAATATCGTACAATAGGAGTTTGGTGAAATCAGTTTTGCTATGGCCATAGGATGGAACACTAATCAACCATTAAAAATGGTGTTTTGCAGACTAATTGCCAATATGGAAGATTGAAAATTGAGTATGTTAAGTGAAAAAAATGATATAAAGCTATATAGAGAGCATGATCCTAGTTGAATTAAGAACGTTTGCATATTAAAAAGTATGGAATGAAATGTGCTAATATGTTAGTAATGGTTATTGCTGACAATGAAATATAAATAATTTTTTTCTATATACATTTTGGGGACATTTTTCATTAAAAAATATGTATTGGACATAAAGATGGGAACAATAGACCCTGGGGACTACTGGGGGGCAAGGGCTGAAAAATTACCTATTAGTCACTATGCTCTCTACCTGGGTGACAGCACCATTCTTGCCTCAAACCTCAGCATCACACAATATACCCATGGAATGAACCTGCACATGTGCCCCTCTGAATCTAAAGTAAAAGTTGAAATTATTTTTTAAAAAGTATGTGTAATCTAGAAAATATAGCCTATCTCATATGATTTAGCTGTGTCCTCACCCAAATCTCTTCTTGAATTTTAGCTCCCACAATTCCCACGTGTCATGGGAGGGAGCCAGTGAGAAGTAATTGAATCATAGGGATGAGTCTTTCCCACACTGTTCTTGTGGTAGTGAACAAGTCTTACAAGATTTGATGGCTTTATAAAGGGGAGTTTCCCTACACAAGTTCTCTCTTGCCTGCCGCCGCCATGTAAGACATGCCTTTCCCCTTCCACCATGACTGTAAGGCCTCCCCAGCCATGTGGATCTGTGAGTCCATTAAACCTCTTTTCCTTTATAAATTACCCAGTTTCGGGTATGTCTTTATCAGCAGTGTGAAAACAGACTAATACAATATCCTATGTAGGGTTAGCTCTATTTTTTTTTTCCTTTCTTTTAACATATAATGCAAGTGATATGGTTTGGTTTTGTCCTCACTCAAATCTCATCTTGAATTCCCACATGTTGTGGGAGGGACCCAGTGGGAGGTTAATGAATCATGGGGTCAGGTCTTTTCTGTGCTGTTCTTATGATAGTTAATATGTCTCATGAGATCTGATGGTTCTTTAACGGACAGTTTCCCTGCACAAGTCCTCGCTCTTCTCTTTTCTGCCACCATGTAAGACATGCTTTTCACCTTCTACCATGATTGCGAGGCTTCCCCAGCTATGTGGAACTGTAAGTCCATTAAACCTCTTTCTTTTGTAAACTGCTCAGTCTTGGGTATGTCTTTATCAGCAGTGTAAAAATGGACTAATACAGCAAGTTTATAACAGAGACTTTTAAAATACGGATGAGCAAAGAAAATAAACATCAGCTGTAATCTCACCGCACAGAAAATTCACTGTTAATATTTTGATGTCCATTCTTGCAGTCTTCCAAAATATATATCATTTTTATTTTATTAAAATAAGATCACAACATAGATACTGCTTGAAATCTGTCTTTTGATTTTTAAAACCCATTCTGAACAGTTTTTCAAGCTTTTTTGGAGGAGCAGTTGCCTTGTTGCAGTTGCAGCTGTTGATGACCTGGCAGTGGAGTCTAGAACCACTTCAGACAAATGGAACTGATGTGTTCCACCAATGTGAGATCCCTTCCTTCTGACTTCACTCGTCATCTGCCCAGAGGGGTCAGCCCTGAGATTTTTGTCATTTGTCATTTTGTATGGAGACCCTCCAGTGATTATCACTCTCATACATATTTAAATCTCATCCACTCATTTTCCTTTTGGCCCTGCCTGGAGCATTCAGTATCTCTGGCCGGGCTGGGCTTCCTTGTTTGTTTCTGTTCTAATTTGCTTTGTTCTTTCACCGTTGGGGAATTTTCCATTAGTTTTAACCTACCTGGCATGCTAAAATTGACTCAGCTTAATCTGTCCAGGTGTAACGTTTGGGGACAGATTAACTTTATGCTCTAGTTCTTAAACCCTTAGAAATACCCCTAGCTTTCTGACTATCTTGTGCCATTCTAGCTGAAGAAAGAAATTACTTTTCATGACCTGGGATTCTTTAGTTAGTCAGTAGAATTTCACCACCTCATAAAGTTACCAAAATGCTCGCTTTCAGAATGCTAGATAGGGAAGTAGCTGACTTAATTTTTCAATTAAAGATGTGATTTTGGCCATGAAAGAAATTATTATTTTTCATAACCTGAGATAGTCTTTGTTGGTATAATTTCACCACTTAATAAGTTACAAAAATGCCCTTCCTTCAGAATGACAGCTAGGGAAGGAGTCAGATTCATGTTTTAATTAAAAAATGTGGTTTTGGCCATGAGGTAATGAGAAAGGCCAGGAGTGTGGCATGCGGGGACATCTGAGATGCACAGTAGGTTCATCCTATCAGTGCCCCACCAGCCCTGAGCACTGGGCCTGTGCACGTTTTTCCTCAACACTGCCTCCTGCCTGTTCCCAGGGTCAACAGTGATTCCTCTTTTTCTTTTCTTTTTTTTGAGACGGCGTGTTACACTGTTGCTGGAGTACAGTGTTGCAATCTCAGCTCACTGCAACCTCCGCCTCCTGGGTTCAAGCAATTCTCCTGCTTTAACCTCCTGAGTATCTGGGATTACTGGCACCTGGCTAATTTTTGTATTTTCAGTAAAGATGGAGTTTTGCCATGTTGGCCGAGCTGGTCTCGAACTCCTGACCTCAAGTGATCTGCCCAGCTTGGCCTGCCAAAGTGCTGAGATTACAGGTGGGAGCCACCATGCCTGGCCAACAGTGACTCATTCTTAAGCAATGTAAACCAAAAATAAAATCCTAGGCCCCCAACCAACTGAACAGACCCCATTTTGGGCCAAGGGGACCCCAGAGCACTCTGAAAAACTGAATTCTGGCCATGATGGGAAGGGAGGTCAGACACACCTTGTTATATCCCCTCCCTTTCAGAGTTTAGGCATAATTGACCCGCATTAAGATTAAAATGCAGATGGTAAGACTGACCAAACAGTGTCTTAAGGTAATAAAATACCAAATCCAGCCTGACGGGTATAGCATCACATGCTCTCTGAGGGCTGCCACCTATGAGACTTCATCTACTTAACAAAAACCTTGGCTTCCACAATCCCCTTATTTTAACTCGAGCATTCCTTTCTTCTGACTTCTTAGGTGTGGCATGATTATAGCTCACTTTAGCTTCGAACTCTTGGGTTCAAGCAATCCTCCCATCTCAGCCTCCTTAGTAGCTGGGACTACAGGTGTGCACCAATACTCCTGGTTAATTTGGTTTTTAATTTTTTGTAGAGATGGGGTCTCACTATGTTGCCCAGGTTAGTCTTGAATTCCTGGTCTCAAATGATCCTCCTGTCTTGGCTTCCCAAAGTGCTGGGATTACAGGCATGAGTCAGAAAAATAATAAACCTCTTTAAATATTTCACAGAGTTTGGCTCTTTTGGTCAACAGCTGGGTGGTAGCTGGCCAAGGTGAATCTGGGCTGGAGAATTTACAGATTTACAGGAGTCCTGTTCAACGCTGGATTCTCATCTTACAGCACAGATGCAGTGACTGGTTCCAGATTAATACCTGCAACTAACTTGGAGGTATGGCTGACCGCGAGTGCTAGCTGCGCCCTTTTGCAGGGCGCCACCCAGCAGAAGCCCAGAGCTCCAGCTCAGTCTCCTCCTGCTTCCCTACCCTGTTGTGCCCTCTTTGAAGGGCCTCTCTGCCATGCTTCCTCCAAGCGTCAGCCTCTCTCAGCCTCTAAGTCTCACCTCCTCCCGGTATATTTCCTCACAGATTTCTATTTCATCTTTCTCTCCTCCAACTCCTGTGCGTGTTTTTCCCTTAGGTAAAATTTAAGCCTTTTTTAAAAAACAGGGACAGGGTCTTGCTATGTTGTCCAGGCTAGTCTCATTTAAGTCCTTGAAACTGCCTAAAATGCTTTGTGAATTAAGATTCCATTTCAGCAAACAAAAGCGGGAAGTGTCTTCAGGACTGGGCTCGGCTCAGGTGTGCCTCTGCCATGTCTCACTTGAGCCTTCTTCTCAAGTCTGAGCCTGGAATAGAGGCATGTTCAAAGACTATTTATTGAAATGGATGCAGTCATATCTCAAATAACAAATCACCTAAGGAGTCATAATCCCTTTTTAAAATGTGCCCAGAAAAATAAAAACCAGGTTGTAGTCCACATACGCAATGGACTATTATTCAGCCATAAAAGAGAATGAGATCCTGTCATTTTCAGCACCATGGATGGAACTGGAGGTCATTATGTTAAGTGAAGTAAGTAAAGCACAGACAGAAAAATATTGCATGTTCTCATTCATATATGGGAGCTAAAAAAAGAGGATCTCATGAAAATAGAGAGTAGGTTGCTGGTTACCAGAGGTAAGGAAGGAGGGCAGAGAAGGTGGGGGATGGAAATAAAAAAGAATGTATATAGCCAGGCACGGTGGCTCACGCCTGTAATCCCAGCACTTTGGGAGGCTGAGGCAGGCAGATCACGAGGCCAGGAGTTTGAGACCAGCCTGGCCAACATGGCGAAACCTGGCTCTACTAAAAACACAAAAATTAGCCTGGTGCAGTGGCACACACCTGTAATCCCAGCTACTTGGGAGGCTGAGGCACAAGAATTGCTTGAAGCCAGGAGATGGAGGTTGGAGTGAGCCAAGATCGCACCACTGCACTCCAGCCTGTATGGCAGTCACTCTGTCTCAAAAAAAAAAAAAAAAAAGAATGTATATGTATAATGTATTTATCATCAATGAACTGAAAACAATGGTAAAGATGATAAATTATATTTTTGATCTCAATTAAAAATATTAAAAAATAAATTAAAATAGATCTTTCCATGAAAAAGTAAAAAAAAAAAAAAAATCCTGGTGGAGATGATGATGCTAAAAAAAAGTGAATTATACAAAGCAGCAGTCTATCTACCCCTCCATCTAACTGGCTTGTTTCTGTGTCCCATGTTATTATTATACACTGTATATTATATATGGTATATATTATACACTATACATTATTAATATATCCTATATAATTGTATATTATGTATAATATATACTATGCAGTATATAATAATGTAGGACATTATACCATATATTTATATTATACTATATATATTATACTATACATATAATACTATATATATAGTATAATGTCCATATATAATGTAATGTCCAAAATGTCCCACATTACTAAAAATGGGAACACTTCTGAGCTCCTGTTGCATGCCCAGCCTCCTTTTTCTCTTGTCACTCAGGCTGGAGTGCAATGGTACGATCTTGGCTCACTACAACCCCTGCCTCGCAGGTTCAAGTGATTCTCCTGTCTCAGCCTCCCGAGTAGCTGGGATTACAGGCATGTGCCACTATGCGCAGCAAATTTTTGTATTTTTAGTAGAGACGGGGTTTTGCCATCTTGGCTAGGCTGGTCTCGAACTCCTGACCTCAGGTGATCTGCCCGCCTCAGCCTCCCAAAGTGCGGGGATTACAGGCATGAGCTGCCGTGCCTGGCTCCAACCTCGTTTTTCTAGCACACCTCCCTCCGCCTTCAGAGCTCTGTCCCTTTCACCTCTGTGTCTCCTAACTACTGAAGTCAATTGGTCGTATTTGCAGACTGATAGGTTATAATTAAATTAGAACTCATTCACACCAAAGCCCTCCCTGGGATTAAACCAGCATTTTCTATGCAGTGATCATCATTCTATCCCTGTTTTCCATTCTTGTCATAGTTTCAGCATCACCTGTGTCCAAACTCTTGTCAAATATTTGCAGCTGCTCACTGGAAGCAACCACCAGGGTATCACTCAGACACCTGTCCTCAGTGTGGCCAAACCTCTTTTCCCTCCAAGACAGCCTGCAGTCCCTCCTGAACTGTTTGTTGTTAATGCTGTCACATAAACTACAGTGTTGTCTCTGCTCTCCTCTCATCTCCGCTCTCCTCTCCTCTCCTCTCCTTTTCTATCGTTTCCTTCTCTTTTCTTGTCTTTACTTTACTTTTACTTTTATTTTACTTTCATTTTTACTTTGACTTTATTTCTTTCTTAGGTTTTACCGTGTTGGCCAAGCTGGTCTCAAACTCCCGACCTCAAGTGATCCACCCCCCTCAGCCTCCCAAAATGCTGGGATTACAGGTGTGAGCCACTGTGCCCGGCCCTCCAGCGTTGTCTTTCAAATCATCCCTCTCCCAGACTCTGACATCTGAGCTCTCCCTGAGCACCATCCACTCTCTCTCTGAAAAGTCTCTGAAGCCCTTCTTTCCACAGTGTCCTCTGCCACCATGCTGGCTTAGCTCTGAGCTCATCATCTTCCCCTCAGACTCCGTGACAGCCTCTTATCTCTTGTCACTCCAACAGTAGCCGCCCTGATGCCTGAGCTCTTGGTCTAAAAATCTCACCCTTAAAAACATATATTTTAAAACCACTGGGAGCTCCCTGTGGCCTACATGAAAGGGTCACACACTTTAAAAAGAAAAGTCCAGCGTATAAATATTTTAGTATTTGTGGGCCACACGGTTCCTATCACAATTATTCCATTCTGCCAGTGTAGCACAAAATCAGGAGATGATAGACAACCGGTGGAGACATATAGAAACAAATGAGCATGGTTGTGTTCCAATAAAACTTTATTTGTGAAAAAAGGTGGTGAGCTAGGCTTGGCTACAGGCCATCCTTTGCCAACCCCTGGCCTGCAGGGTGGAGCCCAGGTGGCTCTGAAGGCCCGTTGCAATACTGCCTGTCTTAGTCTGTTTTGCATTGCTATAAAGGAATACCTGAAGCAAGATACTTTATATAGAAAAGAGGCTTATTTGGCTCATAGTTTTGCAGACTGTATAAGAAGCATGGCACCAGGAATTGCTTGACTGCTGGTGAGGACCTCGGGATGCTTCCACCCATGGAGAAAGGCAAAGGGGAGCCAGTGTGTGCAAAGATCCCATAGGAAGAGAGGAAGCAAGAGAGAGAGAGGGAGGTGCCAGGTTCTTTTCTTTTAACCAACTCTTGCAGGAACTAATTGAGAACTCATGCAACCCCTCCCGCTCATCCCAGAGAGAGTATTGATCTGTTCATGAAGGATCTGCCCCCATGGCTCACAGGCCTCCCATTAGGCTCCACTTCCAACAGTGGAGATCAAATTTCAACATTGGAAACATCCAAAGTATAGCATCGCCCTCGTGCAATTCTCCACTCTTATTTCTCAGTGTTTCTCGTTTCTCCACCCACCAGGCAGCCAGAACTGTAGACATGCTCGTGTCTTGCCACATTTTCCCACCCCTGCCTGTTTGCCCTTCTCTTGATAGACTTGAGATTTAAAAGATTCAAGCATAACCCCAACAACCCTTCCTCAGAGTTGTCCCTTCAACATACCGACTTCCGTGGGATTTTGTGTAGACTTGGATTATAGCACTTGTCATTCTTGCTTATGAACATCTGGTCACCTCTCTGTCTCTTCAACTGTAATACAGATTTCTTGCAGCCTGGAAAGTTTCTTTGGCTACTTATCTATCCTAGCACAGCAACTGACATATAACTAAATAGCAACTCTTTGCAGAATGAATGGCTTATTAATCATCTGTAATTATTCATTTTTTGTCTTTCTTTGAAAAGGTGAAAACCCTTCTAAATCTCTCTGTCATAGGCTCAGTCCCTGCCCAATTTCTTTCTTTGCATAAATAACTCTGGTTTTGTATCTTACATTTTCTGGTGCATTTCCATTGCTTTTAAATAATTGTCTTGCCTAGCCTTACTGAACCCCATCTCTCTCCAGTCTTGCAATGTCTCAATGCCACGTATCCTCACAAAGCATCTTCTTTGTTAGTAGAGCCATCACTTTATGCAATGAAGACCCACATTCTTCCTAAAGATATATTTCTGTGGAGAATATATTTCTGTGGAGATTTTGCATCGTGCACACACTGAGATAGGAAAAATTGTTGTCTTCATTACCAGTGTGAGGTGGCAAATTAGTACTGTCCATTTCACCTGATTCTTCAAAGCCAAACATCAGCCAACTAATATTGATGCTGGCTGCTGTCTGGACTTTATCTGTTGCCTGAGAAATGAGTCTGCGCCCTGCGGTAGCTGTGCTTTTGCCGTTGTTCCTGCCTGGAATAGGCTGTGTCATTAGGAAGCATCGTGGAGCTTAGGCCTGATTCTCAGAGGGCGCTAGGTCTCAATGCAGACATTTTTTTTTTTTTTAAGAAAAAAGAGAGCCTGGCACAGTGGCTCATGCCTGTTATCCGAGCACTTTGGGAGGCTGAGGCAAGTGGATCACCTGAGGTCGGGAGTTCGAGACCAGCCTGGCTGACATAGTGAAACCCCCGTCTCTACTAAAACTACAAAAATTAGCCATCATGGTGGTGAGTGTCTGTAATCCCAGCTACTCATGAGGCTGAGGCAGGAAAATCACTTGAACCAGGGAGGCAGAGGTTGCAGTGAGCCGAGCTCATGCCACTGCACTCCAGCCTGGGTGACACAGCAAGATCCCATCTCCAACAAAAAAAGAAAGAAAGAAAAAAGAGTTACCAGCTCATGCCTGTAATCCCAGCATTTTGGGAGGCTGAGGCAGAAGGATTGCTTGAGGCTGGGAGTTCAAGACCAGCCTGGGCAACACAGTGAGACCCTAACTCTACAAAAAAATAAAAAATAAAAAATTAGTCAAGCATAGTGGTGTGTACTCAAGAGGCCAAAGCAGGAGGATCCCTTGAGCCCAGGAGCTCAAGGTTGCAGTGAACTATCATGGCACCCCTGCACCTCAGCCTGGGCAACAGAGCAAGACTGTCTCAGAAAAAAAAAAAAAAGTTACTAGCATAATGAGAAGTAAATCTCTTGGGCTGAATAACAGGATTATTTCTTTCCAAGTCCTTGCTTGGCTCAAGATTCTCTGCTTTCCTTTAGGGAGGAGGGGCTCAGATCCCTGTGGGAACGCCGACTTTGATTCTGGGCGACTCCATATGCGTGTGGAGACTGGAGTCCTTTTTTCAGATGATGCGTCTTGCCACATGTCCTTTCATACAGCACACAATGACAGTTGGACGGGTTCCTATCACCATTGCAGACAGCACTTCTGTGGCCCACAAAGACGTCTTGGAGGTGGTTAAAATTGGCATACTACTGTCTAACGTGCACGTGTTGCATGAGATGGAGGAGTAAAATTTAATTAAAGACCAAAGATACAGTGTGCTTACGTAGCCCTGAAGCACCAGAGACTTTGGCCCAAAGAAAAGGAGTACGTTTCAGTGAAAAGCACACAACATTACTGGCTGTTCTTGAAAACTTGATCTGTGGTCCCCAGTTCCCAAGGATGGGAAAATGGCCAAAGCCCACTCAACGCTGGGAGCCGTCCTCCTAGAGCCAGAGGGATCCTGCCTGTTCCAATGTGTCCGCGGGTTTTATGGGCATATTTTTCACACCCTGTTCTACTATTAAAAATAAAATGAGGCACACATCACATGTCTCTCCCAGACTGCAAGACCCATTTCCTTCTAATAAGCCTCTGGTTCGCCTGGGCTTTCCTTACCCTAGAAACATTAAATCTCCAGAGATGCCTATTATGGATTTCTAGTTTTGTATTTTTTTTTTCCTCTTTCTGCTATTTTGAAAAAAAAAAAAAAAGAAGTTAGTGAGGTTTGTCTGCTTCTGCAGACAGACAGACAGACACATACACGCACACAGACACACACACGAATTCTCTACCTGGGAGCCAGGAGCTCCCTATGCAAATAGAGAATAAAGAAGGACAGGTTTGTCCTACTTACCTGCATGCCACAGAAAATAGAAGCCTGAGCTGATGTGTGGCCTGCCCTGTCCTGGGCTTGGTTGGAAGAGGCCAGCCTCGCTCCAGACTACAGAGTAAGCCATAGGCATTCAAGGCTTCAGAGGAGCAGGTCCCTTTAGTGGAGGGAAGTTCTGGAGTGACCTCCATCTATAGTGTGACTTACTAAATCCAGTAGCCCCAAAGGTGGGGCAACCCGGAGGTCCAAAGGCTCAGCTGTCCAGGTCCTCATTTCCAGGCCATGTTCTCAAACACCACCAATTAGGGCCCAGTGGGGTGTCGTCCAGTGTAAGGATGTAGATTGATGTTCACCCGTAAGGTCTAGGGCATACAGGGAGACTGCAGGAGCAAGGCCTGCCAATGAAAGGAACCCACCCTGTCCAGCCATATCAGCAGCCCAGAGAGTTCAGGATTGAGTCAGAAGGAAAGGGAAGAGGAGATGCCTTGGGAAGGAGCGGGCCAGAGAACTAAGAGCAAGGCTTAGCTTACAACTGGCTATCCAGTGACTGTAGCCGCAGACCTTGTCATCCTCTGACATTTCCTACTGTTGTCTCATATGTCCTGGCTCCCGTGTAAAACCCTGCTATAGAGGCTGGAAGGAGATTGGACCTAGCCCAATTTTTCTGATGGGGAAATTGAGGCTGAGGGGGAAGCCTGCACCAGCTTGAAGGGCAGAGCTGGTGCTGGCTGCCTCATGGGCTGACTCTCACTCTGGGAGGCCTGGTCTCTGCATCCTCCCATCCTTGGCAACTGGGGATCCGAGCTCAGGCCACATGAGGCTATGTCCTCCACCCCAGTGTCCTTGAGCACAGTGCGCCGTGACCTCAAACTCAGCAGTGGCTCCAAGCTCCTTCCAGACCTGTCGGGACTTGGTAGGAAAACATATGGCTGTTCTAGGTCACCTTGAGCATATTTCATTGATGGGAAAAGCTCAAAATGCAGACAAATGCCTTGATTCAGAATTTGGGTTGGACTAAAATTTGTTTCTATACCATCGATGGAAAGAAAGGGGAGGAGGTGTTGAATAGCAGATTAATAGGGTATGTAAGAGAACACAGGCTTCCTGTTCTTCACTTAAACACTTTAACGATGTCCACAGATTCATAGAAAGAAGGACTGGAGGACCAGGGGGATCCTTGCAGCCAGCACAGCTCATTTTACGCATGAACAAACTGAGGCCTCCAGGGTTTGGCCGCACAGACCTAATTAGCTAATACGCCTGGCTGGGAGCCTAGGGTCCTGGTGCACAGGCTGGTCTCCTCTCTGCTGGAGCCCACAGTTCATCACAGAAAGAATTCAGCATGCTGCATTAGTATTGATAATGAATTTACTACTAATATATGATTCTTAGCCATTCAGACTCATCATCCTTTGAACAGCTATCTGTCTAGCGCCTCCTACAGTGTGGGCAGGGAACGCATTAAGATGAAAGAAGGCTAGGAGGTGCTTACCGCTCAGAAAAGAAGCCAATCATAGTATTTCTAGATGGAGTATGCTGGATGTCACCAGAAAGGAATGAATGACCTGCTGTGAACAGTCAGCAGAAAGGGAGATAACTTGGCTGTGGTCAGCAAAGACAGTTGTGTGGAATCCATGACCCCTGCTTTGGTGTTTTGCAGTGAGCAAGTCCCTGAAAACTTCCTCCCAAAGTCCGAGGAAGCTGAGAGGCTGAAGAAAGAGGCTGGCATGTCTAGCTTCTCAGAAAAAAACATTTAATAGGGACTTACGCTATGCCTGTGTCTTGCGGGTTGGTGAGACAAGATGGTAGGTCCCCCTGGCCTATCACCTACCAGACCCAGGACTTACATACCATAGGGAAGGAATGTGTAGGACAATTGTAGGGAGAGGCAGGAGTCTGCCTAAGGGCAGGATGTGTGGTAAGTACACGGTCTTACACAAGGAACAGTAGATAAGATAGAAAAGGCATTCCCAGAATTAGAGTTTATCAGAAGTCAACAGGGCAGATTAACATCCAAGATGGAGTCACTTTAGCATCCACACTTGACCTTGAAGGATGGATATAATTTTGAGCAAGGAAAGAAAAAGGGAAGATGTTTCGGGCAAAAACACTGGAAGCAATAGTGTAGCAATCTGAAAAGCAGCCTCCAAAGATATCAAATCCTAATCTCTGAGATTTATAAATGTTACCTTACAGAAAAGTCTTTGAAGATGTGATGAAGTTAAGAATCTTGAGATGGGGAGATTATCTTGGATTATCTGAGTGGTCCCTAAAAGCAAACACAAGTGTCCTTATAAGAGCAGAGCAGAGGGAGATTTGCAGACAGAAGAGGAGAAGGTGGAGGTTGGAGTGATGGGGCTGCAAGCCAAGGAATGCTGGAGCCTCTGGCAGCTGGAAGAGACAAATAGATTTTCCCTTAGAGCCTTCACGGGGAGCACAGCTCTGCTGACATCAGGATTGTGATCCAATGATGCTGATTTTGGAATTCTGGCCTCCAGACTATGAAAGAATAGATTTCTGTTGTCTTAAGTCACCAAGTTTGTGGTAATGACCATGCCAGGGCATGGCGAGATATTCAGTGAGGCAGTAAGTAAATGAGTCAGAGTCAAGGGGCTTGTATGCATTTGAAGAGCGATAGAAAGTTTCTGCATGCATCTTGAGTGGAGTCGGGCTGAGTGGGAGAACCCCAATGCCTGGTGGATCATTTTTATATCTCCGTATTTATTACTACTGTGCTTCTCACATGATAGAAAGTCAATACTAGTTGCGTGGCATGGTGAATAATGACAGCTGACATATCTGGGCTTGCACTTCATTTATTGATGAAAAGTCAAAGCTGCTCTAGGTCTGGTGTGCTCAGAAACAATTAATAAACCTTTCATCTTCACACTGTGACCTCCAATTCCTTGTGTTGTACATCCAATCCGGGACTGACAGCTGCAGTGGCTCTGGAGAAGGGGACTTTGGGTGGAATTTAGAGCAACTCTGGTTTAGAGGAATAGGAGGGGAGATTGTCTGCCAGGTGAAACAGCCCTTACTGACAGCAGAGTCGAGTTCTCTGCTAGCCCAGGGACAAAGTGATTAAAGGCATCTTTTGAGTTTTCATGATGCTCTTATTGATCTGAGGTTGTTTATAGCTACAAAACACCTGCAAATTAGGAGAATGAGATACAAACAGCAGGGTACTTAACCCTTCTCCTCCTATGAGGCTGAAAGAGCTTTCTGCACAGCTCCTACAGCTGCAGGGATCTGAAATATGCCTGCAGAGGGGAACTGCATTCTCCTTTCCTCCTGAGGACTGCAGTTAAGAGGCAGCTTTCTTCTCACAGCTGAAACCAAATCCTCATCTTTGCTCAGAAAGTGTCCTTGGTTAACATGATTCTCTGCTGGGACCACCATCTAATTGTGTGCCTCCTACAGAGTTGGAGGATGCTCAGGTCCAGCTGTCTCCTTTCTTCCTTCC
>NW_012113364.1:5291329-5292266 GCF_000951035.1 Colobus angolensis palliatus | reverse complement strand
TTCTTTTTTCCTTCTTTTGTCTGTCTGACTGCCTTCCTTCTGTCCTTCCTCCCTCCCTTTCTTTTTCTTTCTTCTTTCCTTTTTCCTTCCTTCCTTCCTCCTTACTTCTCTCCTTCCTCCCTCCTTCCCTTGCTTTCTTCCTTTCTTTCTCCCTCCCTCTTCCCTTTTTCCCCCTCCCTCCCTTCCTTTCTTCTTCCTTTCTCTTTTTTCCTCCCTCCATTCCTCTCTTCCACTCTCTCTTCCACCTTCCTCTTTTTCTCTCTCCCTTTCTCCCTTTCCTTTTCTTTCTCTTCTTTCTCATTTTCTCTTCTCCTCTCCTCCCTTCCATTTCCTTTTTCTCTTTCCATTTTCTTTTCTTTGTTTCTTTTCTTATGTTCTTCTTCCGTCTTCCCTTTTATCTGATTAAAGAGTTTTGACAAATCACTGTTTGTAAAGCAGTTAGGAGTTCTCGGTAGACAATTACCAATGACTGCAGTGCAATAAAGCCAACCATGTGACCACTGGACTTTCTTTGCTTTTCCATTGTAGAAATCCGAGAGGCCTTTCGGGTTCTGGACCGGGATGGGAACGGCTTCATCTCCAAGCAGGAGCTGGGCATGGCCATGCGCTCTTTGGGGTACATGCCAAGCGAGGTGGAGCTGGCCATCATCATGCAGCGCTTGGACATGGATGGTAAGATCCGTACAAGCAGCTTCTACCCTGAGACGTGCCCTGGTCTCATCAGTGAGATGTCGGATTTATGCAGGGCCTTGCACTTTTAAGTCCAAAGACTTGGTTTACATTTGAGAAACAGAAACTTGGACTAGAACAGGCTTTTTCAGTAACTTTCCATAGAGTTCTAGGGCCCTATGGAGATGGTTTCAGGGCCACTATAGGATGGGGCGAGGAAAGAAGCCTGGCTGGTGGAGCAGTTATAGCACCTTTTTATTTCCCTTCT
>NW_012113364.1:5281500-5290734 GCF_000951035.1 Colobus angolensis palliatus | reverse complement strand
GAGTGCAGCTAAGGCAGGTGGAGGGGCAGGGGAGGTGCCGTAGGAGCAGTGCTGCCGCACTGCAGGAGTGTAGCCCCAGTGTAGCCAGAGGAGAGTCACAGATTTGTTAAACCAATGCCACAACGGATTTTAGTTGGAAGCCATTATCCTCAGCAAACTAACACAGGTACAGAAAGCCAAGCACCACATGTTCTCACCTTTTTTCTTTTTTCATGACAAGTCTATTTTAACATTTTTATCTTATTTTAATTTAATTTTTATTTTTAATTGTATTTTATTTATTTATTTGTTTTTGAGATGGAGTCTCGCTCTGTCACCCAGGCTGGAGTGCAGTGACACAATCTCGACTCACTGCAACCTCCACCTCCCGGGTTCAAGCGATTCTCCTGCCTCAGCCTCCAGAGTAGCTGGGACTACAGGCGCCCGCCACCACAACTGACTAATTTTTGTGTTTTTAGTAGAGATGGAGTTTCACCATGTTGGCCAGGATGGTCTTGGTCTCCTGATCTCACCTTGGCCTCCCAAAGTGCTGGGATTACAGGTGTGAGCCAGCGCGCCTGGCCTAAAATGTATATTATTTTAGGTTCCAAGATACCTGTGCTTTTTCTCACTTATAAGTGGGAGTTGAATGATGAGAACATAGTGGGGAACAACACACACTGGGGCCTGCTGGGGGTGGGGAGGGAGAGCATCAGGAAGAATAGCTAATGGGTGCTGGGCTTAATACCAAGGTGATGGGTTGATCTGTGCAGCAAACCACCATGGCACACGTTTACCTAGGTAACAAACCTGCACATCCTGCACACAGACCCCGGAACTTAAAATAAAAGTTGAAGGAAAATAAAATAACACCTTCATCACTCCAAAAAGGATTCTCACATCTCCTAGCCATCACCTCCCAATCCCCCCGTCCCCGCAAGCCCTAGGGAACCACTTCTCTATGTTGTCTGAGAGACTGGTCAGTGGGAAGCAGCTGTTGGTCTCCAGACGGAGGTCCTAACCCGAGACCAGAGGGCTCACGTGTTGTGCGTCCTTCTGGTGAGCTGGGGATTCTCATGTACCAGCTTCGACTTGAGGTGTTCCCTGTTGGCCAGGATGTCTCCAGGCCAGTCAGTGTCTCTGCTTCCCACAGACCCGCATTTCCTGTGCAACCTGGAAAACAAATCCTAGACTTAATCCTGGGCCAGTCACTGTCCGCATTCCTGCCTAGCAGACTGATGGAAGGGGCTTCTAGGAAGAAAACTGCATTATCTTCCTGCCCTACCCTGCACGCCCATGTCTGCAGACTGCCTCCTTGCCTCTAAGTTCTTTGGGATGGTCTATCCCAAGGACACCATAACCCGCAGGCTTTGGAGTCTTCTGAGCTGGAGCTACTGTATCATTCCCATTGTCACTTCCTTCTCTCTGGATGTTCCCATTGTCCAGATCTGTTCAGAGGCTTCGCTCTTAGCCTCCTTTTGTTTTTTTTTTCTTTTTTACCCAACTTCCATCTTCTCCAAAGCTTCAGAGAAATGACCTGCAGCTTATTCTCTGATGACTGTGGCAGTCCCCTATCTAGTCCACACCCTTCTTAGCAGAATCCTATTTTTGGATTGAAGAATCTTGGGACTAGTAGCAAAAGCACCCTGTTTTCTACCCAACTCTCTGCTCCATTTGGCTCAATAATCCCAAGTTGGTTAACATCTCCAAGTAGCTACTGAAGATATGAAGTGTTTCAGTTAAGGCTTTCAAAGTAGCCCCATAAGTAGAGCCATAAGATCTGGTCCTCGCCACCTGTGTCTACACCCTGAGCCCCTTGTCTTAATTCAGTAAGCAAGTACTACGCCCCTTCATACGCCATGACTGCTCCACCCAACCACCTAGACACTCTCTGCTGTGCCTCACACCCGGCCAGGACCTCACTTGCTGAATGAGTCCAAAGTCAGAACTGACTGGCTTCATACCACCCTCAAACTCATTGATGGCATCTGCCAGGGCATTCATGGTCTCAATATCCAGGTGATTGGCAGGCTTATCCAGGAGGAGCATGTAGGGGTTCTGCCAGGTCAGCCAGGCCAGGCTAGATGCACAGATTTGTGCAACACATGCCACAGTTGATTTTAGAACATTTTCATTGCTCCAAAAAGAAACCTTGCATCTCACTTTTTTTTTTTTTTTTTTTGACGGAGTCTCGCTCTGTCACCAGGCTGGAGTGCAGTGGTGCCATCTCTGCTCGCTGCAACCTGCGCCTCCCAGGTTTAAGCAGTTCTCCTGCCTCAGCCTCCCGGGTAGCTGGGACTACAGGCGCCCGCCACCACACCCAACTAATTTTTGTATTTTTAGTAGAGACGGGGTTTCACCATGGTGGCCAGGATGGTCTCGATCTCTTGACCTTGTGATCCGCCCGCCTTGGCCTCCCAAAGTGTTGGAATTACAGGTGTGAGCCACTGCATCCGGACAAAACCTTGCGCCTCTTAGCCGTCACCTCTCAATCCCCGTATTTCCCCAAGCCCTACACAAGCACTTCTCCACTTTCTGTCTCTGTGGTTGGTTCTGCTGGACATTTTCTATAAATGGAATCATATAATTTGCCTTCCTTTGTGAGTAGCTTCTCTCACTTACTATAGTGTTTCCAAGGTTCACCTGTGTGGTAGCATTTATCATGACTTCATTTCTTTTGATGGCCATATTCCTATTCCACTGTATGGACATAACAGCTTGTTTTATGTCTGTTTTTTATTTACTGAATTTCCGCATACAACCTCGCTGGAAAAAATACAACCTTGTAGTGTTTCTTTAATTTGTGACAGAGTCTCACTCTGTCTTACGCCCAGGCTGGAATTCAGTGGCATGATCTTGGCTCACTGCAACCTCCATCTCCCAGATTGAAGCGATTCTCCTGCCTCAGCCTCCTGAGTAGCTGGGGTTGTAGACGTGTGCCGCCACGCCTGGCTAATTTTTGTATTTTATTAGAGATGGGGTTTCACCATGTTGGCCAGGCTGGTCTCGAATTCCTGAGCTCAAGTGATCCACCCACCTCAGCCTCCCAAAGTGCTGGGATTACAGGTGTGAGCCATCGTGCCCAGCCCTCATAATGTTTAAAAAGCTTTGAAAAATGGGCTGGGCACAGTGGCTCACACCTGTATCCTAGCACTTTGGCAGGCCGAGGCAGGCAGATCACCTCAGGTCGGGAGTTCAAGACCAGCCTGATCAACATAGAGAAACCTTGTCTCTAACAAAAATACAAAATTAGCCGGGCATGGTGGCACATGTCTGTAATCCCAGCTACTCAGGAGGCTGAGGCAGGAGAATCCCTTGAACCCAGGAGGTGGAGGTTGTGGTGAGCCGAGATTGTGCCATTGCACTCCAGCCTGGGTGACAGAGCAAAACTCCATCTCAAAAATAAAGTAAAATAAAATAAGCTTTGAAAAATGACTGGATTTGATAATCTTTAAGGTTCTTTCCTATTCTAGAACCCTAAGTTTTATCCCAAACCAGCTAGATCTTGCCTTAGATAAAGGTCCAGGAAGGAGGCCTCTTTGCTTGTTTTGTTAACACACACCATTCCCCTCTGAGAAGCAGCGTAATTCTAGGCATCAGGCACCAGAGGATTGGGCTTTTGGTATCCCTAGGTTGAGCATGAGATATACACCAAGAAGCAAGGACAGAGGAGATGGGCAGGAAGTCTCTTTGGAAGAACAGACCAAGGTTATGATAAGGAGATGATTGCTCGGCCTGCAGGCTAGTTGCAAGAGCATGGTTCTCGCCTGTTATCTTGCTGGACTTGTTGGGAGGATGATAATAAGGGTGACCATATGGTGAATGGACCCTAGGGCCAACCGCCAAGTGCAGCTGTAGACATTTATTTTCTGGTTCGAGATAGAGATGTTTTATCCAGGGTATTCAGTTGTATGAGTGGTTCCCAGCTTGTTCTCCCGATTCTGATTGCTGGTGACTCACCATGTCTTTGTAGGCCTGATTCGACCTTGCTTTATATTTTAGAGATATTTCTGAAAAGCTGAAGCAAAGCACACCTTTTCCAGCAAGATCTTACTTCCAGTGACTTCCATCATTATCTCAGAGATACATTTAGAGGAAAAAAATTTCCTACTTAAAATGAGAAAAGTCTTAACCTGTACCTCTGTTTCTGGAACTAAGAAGGCTTTGGGTCTTTGACTCTGCTCACACAACTCTTGTAATAAAACCTAGTCAATCGCACCTGTAATCGGAGGCTGAGGCGGGCGGATCATCTGAGGTCAGGAGTTTGAGACCAGCCTCACCAACATGGTGAAATTCCGTCTGTACTAAAAATACAAAACAATTAGCCAGGTATGGTTGCACGTGCCTGTAATCTCAGCTACTCAGGAGGCTAAGGCACGAGAATCGCTTGAACCCAGGAGGCAGAGATTGCAGTGAGCTGAGATTGCGCCACTACACTCCAGCCTGGGCAACAAGGCAAGACCCTGTCTAAAGAAACAAACAAAAATCCTAGTCAAATGGACTAAATGTGAATGGAATTAGCAATTAGCAACTTTTTTACACACAGGAAGGGCTCATTTTTCTTGTAGAGTGTTATTCCTAGCTATGTCTGGAAGTTATTCCTATAATTGTGGGAGAGTTATTCCTATAAGATTTAAGGATCTTGCTGGGTACCGTGGCCCACATTTTGTAGTCCCAGCACTTTGGGAGGCCAAGGTAGGATGACTGCTTAAGGCCAGGAATTTGAGACCAGTCTGAGCAGCATAGTGAAAACCTGTCTCTGCAAAAATAGAAAAAATTAGCTGGGCATAGTGGTGCACATCTGTAATCCCAGCTAGTTGGGAGACTGAGGCAGGAGGATCGCTGGAGCCTAGGAGTTCAAGACTGCGGTAAGCTATGATTACGCCACTGTACTCCCATCTGGGTAATAGAGCTAGACCCTTGTCTCTAAAAAAAAAAACCCAAAAAACAAAAAAATAAAAAAAGATTTAAGCGTCTTCAGCCCCAAGTTCATGCTTGTTTGTATATTCTCTCTTTGGACCCCAGCTTGTGGGGAAATTTTTAGATTATTGCAAATTTTCCCTGATTTCATGAGAGCTTGGAGTCCCTTAGGGCTTTATGTGATGATATTGTTCAAAGAGCTCATCAGGGCTCAGGCATCTGGGATGCGGTTTAAGAGACTTCAGGTTTCACCAATTTATTTGCAACTCATCATACTCAGCTACCAACGCCGAAAGCAGAACTTCTGAGCAAATCTTGCAGCGGATTTCTATTCATTCCTTTAACAACAACCCAAGTCATCGACTATTTCATGGTGACCCATCAGGTAAAAGCACATTTATTTATTTTTGAAGCTCAGCTTCCTTGAAGTTTTGTTTTGTTGCCTGCAAAAGATTTAGTACAAAATCCATGAAAATATGCATCAGTGTAGGCTACAGGCATTGCCGCCACAAAAATTTCTACGATCCCTAAGTGTGAAAAGAGCTAAATGAAAAATGCCCAGTCTGAGGTTGAAGTGCATGTCTTGAAGGTATTTTGCCAATTTCACTTTGCCAATGAGTGAAACTTCTCAGGTACCAGGTTCTGGGTTATGGATGGAATGACTGCATTTAATTGTCCTTCTCTTAGTGGGATCTTTTCAGCTGTTCTGCTAAGAAAAAAAAAATTAGGTTCTAATTATATCCTTCCTTCCTCGCTTCTGTAACTGGGAATCCTCCGGAGATTCGAGCCTACCTAATTAAGTTTCTCTTTGGTGTGGAACATGTGGAATGGCAGAGATTTTTATTAGGTTGGTGCAAAAGTAATCTCACCAACCTAGTATGTGGATGACGCCAAAACAAAAAAAAAAAAGAAAAAAGAAAAAGAAAAAGGAGTGTTTGGGGCAAAGCTTAGGATTCTTTGCTATAGGATGATCATGCCTCCTGGTCTGTACACCCTGGTATTGGGCAGGCGGGATGGCAACGGTGCCTCTATCCATCCCAGCTGGCTGTGATTAGAAGCAGGTCTGGCCCACACACCAATTTTTCTTTCTCTGGGGTCCCTGCCGCTTTGCCCGACAGTGAGGTCATACCTTCGGCACGAGGCCCGGCTGGAATTAGCCTGGGTTTGTCTGTGCAACCCAAGTTGACACATGAGGTTTTCATTAGGTGGCTCCTTGGGAGGGGGGTGCCTTGCCGGCTGCACATGGAACAGTCATCTCCCTGGATTAGGGATCTCGCCTGGATTTCCTGGACACAGATCCAGCCAGACATTTCCAGGGGACAGAATGGAAGGCAGTCAGGAGGGTCTGGGATTGCTCACCTGGCCTGTAGCCAGTTTGCCCTCAGTGGTGGGACCGGCTGTGTGTGTATGTGTGTGTCTGTGTGTGCACGTGCCTGCATGCACATGTGTGTGCCAAATGGGCTGAACTGCTCAGAGTTATTTTATTTTATTTTTATTATTAGAGACAGGGTCTTGCTCTGTTGCCCACGCTGGAGTGCAGCAGTATGCAGTAATTGCTCAGTGCAGCCTCAAACTCCTGGTTTCAAGCTATCCTCCCACGTCAGCCTCCCAAATGGCTGGGACTACAGGCTGCCCCACCCAGCTAAGTTTTTTATTGTTCTTTGCAGAGACGAAGTCTCACTCTGTTGCCCAGGTTGCTCTCAAGTTCCTAGCCTCAAGGGATCCTCCCGCCTTAGCCTCGCGAAGAGCCAGGATTACAGATGTGAGCCACTGGGCCCAGCCTGAACTATTTAGAGTTAAATAAACAAAAAGCCCAAACTTCTGCCCAGTGCCTGGGGTCTCCTCTTTGGCTCATCACTGCAAAAATTGTTTCTTGGGACTTTAACTCAGTTCTTTGTTCTCTTGTGGTCACTGTTCCATTTCTCTTTCATCAGCCTCTGTAGCTAAGGTGACTTTTACCAAGCACCAGTTGAGGACCAAGATCCACCTTTCCTGGATGCCTATTTTTGGGGGCCAGGATCGCTCCATCAGCCCTGATTCTGGAAGCCTGCAGTTCTTTTCCACCAGGCTCCTTGAGCCCTTTAAGCCAATTCCCAAGGTGTCCTTTGCATGTCAGGAATCAACTTTCCTCCTAGGCATCATATTAGTTATGTATCATCCTTGGATTGGTTGACAAAATAGTCACTCAAAGGCCTGGCACGGTGGCTCATGCCTGTAATCCCAGCACTTTGTGAGGCCAAGGCAGGTGGATCACTTGAAGTCAGGAGTTTGAGACCAGCCTGGCCAATATGGTAAAACCCCGTCTCTACTAAAAATACAAAAATTAGCTGGGCGTGGTGGCAGGCTCCTGTAATCCCAGCTGCTCAGCTGGTTGAGGCAGGAGAATTGCTTGAACCTGGGAGGCAGAGGTTGCAGTGAGCCGACATCGTGCCATTGCACTCCAGCCTGGGTGTCCCGGCGAGACTCTGTCTCAAACACAAAAAAAAAAAAAGAAAAGGAAAAAAAATAATCACTCAAAAAATTGTCTCCAAAGCTGTATTCTGTTTATTTTATTTTTATTTTTGTTGGTAGACACAGGGGGTCTCACTTTGTTGCCCAGGCTGTCTTGAACTTCTGGCTTCAGGTGATTCTCCTACTTCCACTTCCCAAAGTGCTGGGATCACAGGCATGAGCCACCACATCCAGCCAAAGCTGAATTATAGAAGTTGAGAAAAATGGCTTCCTGAAGTCACTGTGGGCTGGGCTACACCCTATGTGTTCCCCTTAGCTCTGTGATCCCCACAAGCTCTGATCTCAGAGCTTCCTGCAACATTCACTGGGGAATAAAGGCTTGGTATCCTCAAGACCTAAGGGATGTATTCAATTGATTTCTGCATTCTCAGTACTTTCAAAACCACACTACTGGGTCATCTGGAGTGAATCCAGCTAACTTTGCAAATGCTTTCCTGAAACAATCGAACCAGGAAACATTCTCAGCAGCACAAGGGCCCTTGCGCCAGCCCCGCTCACATTTCCTAATGCAATTCTCTCTTCTTCCAACCCGCGCCCACCTCTCCTCTGCGAGGAGAACAAAGGTCCTTCTTTCAAACAGTTGAAGATCTTGCCCTCTTCCTCCTTGATTTACCTTCTGTTCCTCAAAGATGTAGAATCTCATGCAATTCTAGCACACGTGTTGGAGTTTGGAAATTCATTCTCGTTTCTCAACTTATTTGTAATTTGTTTTCAAGGTTCGCCACTGCCTGGATAGGTGAATTTGATTCAGTTCAGTTCAATTTAAAAAGGATTTATTTCAGGCCCTTATGTGTGAACTTGCTTATTTTTATGGTTGGCAGGATTCACTCTTGGTGTGTTTTGAGACAAACTGCTGAGCTGCCTAAGAACAAAATCATGGCCTGAGTCACATGAAAGATATTGGTGGTGTCCCCAATGTCAGCCCTCCTGTCCCCATCGTCCCCTTTTCAATTGCCCATTCGTTAAGAGTATTTATCCTGTGCTGATAAGTCACATTAATATGGCTTTTCTGTTTTCATTTCCAATCTCGTAGAAGACAGAAAGGGTGTATAGTATGTATAATGCCAAGCAGTGCTCATTTCCATTTCACCTTCAGACATGTCAGTGTGCTGGTCAGAATGCTCTGGAACTTGCATTCAGTCTCTTTGGTGAGATAGAACACATACTTCTTTCCTGTGCGTGAGGCAAGACGCTCACCCACAGACTGCAGGAAGTGGAACTACCTGGCGAGACGGGAAAGCAGGTGGAGATTTTAGCCTAAAGCAGAGGTTCCCAAACCTGATTACACATCAGAAGCACATGGGGAGTGTGTTAAACCCCAAAACAGGGCCAGGTGCAGTGGCTTACGTCTGCAGTCCCAGCACTTTGAGAGGCCAGGAGTTCGAGACCAGCCTGGGCAACACAGTGAGACTCCCGTTTCTACCAAAAGACACACACACACCATACACACGACACAAAATAGCTGGGTGTGGTGACTTGCACCTAGGATCCCAGATACTTAGGAGGCTGAGGAAGGAGGATTGCTTGAATCTGGGAGGTAGAGGCTGCAGTGAGCTATGATTGTATCATTGCACTTCAGCCTGGGCAACAGCACGAGACTCTGTCTCTACAAAAGAAAAACAAAATAAAACAGATTGATAGAATCAGAATCCCCAAGCGTAGAGCCCAGGAGCCTGTAGCCCTTTTTTTTTTTTTTTTTTTTTTTTTTTTTTTTTTCTCTGTCACCCGGGCTTGAGCCCAGGAGTTTGAGGCTGCAGCAATGCAGTCAGCCCACCACAGCACTCCAGCCTAGGCAATACAGCGAGACCCTGTTTCAAAAAAAGA
>NW_012113364.1:5260654-5281450 GCF_000951035.1 Colobus angolensis palliatus | reverse complement strand
AACAGCACGAGACTCTGTCTCTACAAAAGAAAAACAAAATAAAACAGATTGATAGAATCAGAATCCCCAAGCGTAGAGCCCAGGAGCCTGTAGCCTTTTTTTTTTTTTTTTTTTTTGAGATAGAGTCTTGCTCTGTTGCCCAGGTTGGAGTGCAGTGGCACAATCTCTGCCCACTGTCTTCCCGGCTCAAGGGATTCTTGTGCCTCAGCCTCCCGAGTAGCTGGAATTGCATGTACATGCCACCATGCCTTGCTAATTTTGGTATTTTTAGTAGACACGAGGTTTCTCTAGGTTGGCCTTGAACTCCTGGCCTCACGTGATCCTCCTGCTTGACCTCCCAAAGTGCTGGGATTACAAGTAGCTGGAATTACAGGTGCATGCCACCGTGCCTGGCTGATTTTTGTATTTTTAGTAGAGATGGGGTTTCTCCATATTGGTCAGCTTGGCCTTGAACTCCTGGCCTCAAATGATCCTCCCACCTCGGCCTCCCAAAGGACTGGGATATCAGGTGTAAGCCATCATGCCCGGCCATGAGCCTGATCCTTAAACAATCACATTAGGTTATTGTGCAGCCATATGTCCATTGACACAATTGGGCCGGGGGGACCCTTGGTTAAAAGAAAACTCTTTGGCTACAGAGTAGTCATCGAGCTTGTGGATATTTGCATGAGCAGGAATGTCTGTGTGGAAGGTAAATGTGATGTGATAAGGAGTTTTTCCTTTGGGAACCTGATGAAGGAAGTAAAGTCTGTCCTTAGGGGTTCAGTCACCCCTGTCTGAATGCAGGTGGCCCTCAAAGTGCTTGCATGTGCAGAGACCTGGTGTCCTCCCTCCTCCATGTGTGGTCCGGGGACAGTCAGAGTCAGCATCACCTGGAAGCATGTTTAAGATGCCCCATCTCAGGCCCTACCCCTGACTTGCTGAATCAGAATTTTCCTTTTATCTCTCTCTCTCTCTCTCTCTCTATCTATCTATCTATCTATCTATCTATCATCTATCTATCTTTTAGAGACAAGGTCTCTCTCTGTTGCCCAGGCTGGAATGCAGCGGTATCATCATAGCTCACTGCAGCCTTGTCTCCTGGGCTCAAGCCATCCTCCTCCCTCAGCCTCCCAAGTCACTGGTACTACAGGCGTGCGTCGTCACCACACCTGGCTAATTTTTATTTTTTATTATTTGTAGCAATGAAGTTTTACTATGTTGCCCAGGCTGGTGTAGAACTCCTGGCTTCAAGCAGTCTCCCACCTTGGCCTCCCAAAGTGCTGGGGTTACAGGCGTGAGTTACCATGCTTGGCCCAGAATTTTCCTTTTACCAAGATTCCCAGATGTTTCATATGCACATTGAAGTCGGAGATACCCTAGTCTGGGGCACACTTTGACAAATGGAAAGCAAACCCAATTATGTTTCCCTTTTTGAGGGTCTCTCTAGGGAGTGAAGCCCCTCCCTAGTCTCCTGCAGGGAACTCAGTGCCTGGAGATTTGTGCATCTACGAATGACGTAATTCACAAAGCCACTAGTGTTGGTGAAGAACAACTAAAGAAAAATGTCTCTGCAAATGCTTGCATTTGTGAATAAGCATAATTGGTATTAAGCTCTTTTGTACTTCACTCTCTGTTAGTGAATTATGGCTCGTATGCTTTTGATCTTACTGTGGCAAGTTTTAACCGGATAATTAATGATAAATAACACTTATGTAATGCTCACCAGGACCCCAGTGATAACACTGGATAACAATAATACTAGCTAATGCACGCAGAGTTTTCATCATGGGCCAAAGACTGTTCTAAGCACTTGATTTACTAACTTACTTAACTATTATGATTCTCATTTTGTGGAGGAGAAAAATGAAGTACCGAGGTTTCTAGAAACTTGCACAGGTCATGCCACTAGTAAGAGCCATGTGACTCTAAGATCTTAACCAGATAGCTTTTAGATATAGTATTCTTTTTGTAATTTTAGTGGATATAGGTCACTGAAGCTGACAACAGGACATTGAAACTCGTAACACACACATACACACACAGACACACACACCCCTGAGTCATAAATACCTTGGTATTTCAAACCTATATGTGAACATTTTGGCTTCCAATTGCTTTCCAAAATAGTCTCTAGAAACATGGGGTTCTCATGAGTTTACCTTTGGTTGGGTGAAAGACCCTAGCCACTCCCCAAAATGTCCTTGTATGAGAGTAGAGGATGTGAATTGAAGACAGTCTTTAGGTTTCTCATTATTTTGGTGAAGGGAGAATTCTTCAGACTTGCTTGGGACGTGGAATGGTAGTGGATGATCATGACATTTCCTCTCCAACGTTCCTATCTCCCTAAGCAAGTCCATCCTCTACAGCATGCCCAGAAAGCTATGCCATCTCCATCTTACTAACATTGACCATATTGAATTCAAGTTTCAGCCAATGACTAACTAGACTGTTTGAGTCACTTCTAGGTATTCAAGCCAATATATTAAAAAAAAATTCTGGCCCAGGCATGGTGGCTCACACCTGTAATCCCAGCACTTTGGGATACTGAGGCGGGCGGATCACCTGAGGTCAGGAGTTCAAGACCAGCCTGACCAACATGGAGAAACCTCATCTCTACTAAAAATACAAAATTAGCTGGGCATTGTGGTGTGTGCCAATAATCCCAGCTACTCGGGAGGCTGAGGCAGGAGAATCACTTCAACTCGGGAGGCAGAGGTTGCAGTGAGCCGAGATCGCGCCATTGCACTCCTGCCTGGGCTGCAAGAATTAAAAAAAAAAAAAAAAATTCTGATATGTGCACCTATTCCAATAAGAGCAGCCTCATCCAATTTTACAGTCTGTCTTCTTTGATTTAACACTTAGAGTTCATTGTTACACCTATTCCCCAGATGTAAGCTGATTGCAATTCTCTGTTCATTCATATCAGACCTAGAACGTTCCCTCTTGGGATATGCCAATCTGATTCTAGCCATGGGCTTGGAGACAAGGACACCTGGTAGGGGTAGACCTTGAAGAAATAGGCATCACCTATCAAGGCAAGTGCCTTAGCTGTGTTTATTACAGGTCTTCATGGTCTTCAAGTTGATCTTCTCTGAGCTGTAAGAGAGGACGTAAGGGAGACTTCGGGAATCAGTTTTCTAAACCCACCTAACAATTCCTGTTCTGAATCTCAGGTCCCACTCCTTTTCCATCAGGACCTGAAATTTCACATAAGAGATCTGATGAGTCTGTGATTTCAACTTATAATTCTACAGAGTGCACAGTTACATTTGGCATCTTCCCTGAAGGGATATAAGAAATAAGAGATTATTTTAGGACCACCATAGAAGCACACTAGTTCTCTGTAACTTGAGCTGAGAGTCTAAAGGTCTGAGCTTGTTTGCTTTTACCAGGGTGTTCAGAAGCAGCCATCCCAGCTGGCAGTCCTGGTAGTCATCATCGTTACCATAAAGGTCAAACCTTGGAGCCACTTAGGTCTTCCAAAGCCTTACTTTCAATAATTATTGTATCCCAAGAAACCACAGATGACAGTTAATTAATCATAATGCTAATGCATACGGTAGATACTAGTATCCCCTTTTCGGTGGGCAAGGAGGTCAGCGGTTAAAGGCAAGCAAACCAATCTCAGAATCTCACTTTGGAAGTTTGTTTTCTCCCTGGTATGAATGTACGGTGCCATCTGGAATGCAAAAACCATGCTGGATTCCTACAAGTGAGATTACTGTGTGAAATATAGGAAGTTGCTAAAATTCTTCATGCTAAATAATATTTTCTTAGGCAATGTTTACCAAAAGGAATGTATGAGAATACCTGTCTTAGAATGTTTTAACTAATATTGAGTATTATGATTTTTAAAAATCACGAGTAACATGATAGTGAAAAGTGGCAATTCATTTTGCTTTAACTAGTATGTGAGAGGAAGAATTTTTTAAATATATTGATTGGTTGTCCATTTTTTCCCTTTTGCAGGCTGCCTACCTTGTTTTCAGATCCGTTTCAGTAAGGATAGGCTAAGTTATGCTGCAGCAATAAATATACCCCCAAATAGCAGTGGCTTAAAACCACAAAATTAAAGCTGTCACTCAGACTGTGTGTTCACCGTGAGTTGGTTGGGTCTTTTCTCTGTGTCGTCCTCACTCAAGAGTTCTGGCAGAAAGAGACTCCAGCCTATCTCTCCTTCCATGTTAGCTAAGGCAAGGGAAAGAGACCCAGGGAATCACACAGTGATTCTTAAGGGTTTTGTCACTTCTATTCACATTTCACTGGTTAAAGCAAGTCACATGGCCATGACTGTTATCAAAGGATGTTGAGGAGTACAACCCAACTCTATGCCCTGAAGGGAATGAACTGGAAATATTTGGTGAACAACACCAACGATAACTTTAGAATTTTAGGCTTCTCCTTTTTTTTTTTTTTTTTTTTTTACTAGAATACTATATTCATTGCAAAAGTTTTATCTCAGGGCAAGTTCTTAGAAGTACCATGAAAAGGGGAGAAACACAATTATTATGGGAGACTTTACACTTGCCTTTCCATTTGATCAAGTGGACAAAACGAAGTAACACAATTTGAATGACACAGAATGTGTGTGTATTAGTGTGTGTGTATGTGTGTGAGATACAAATTTTGTACCCTTAAAAAGAGAATAGCTTTCTTTTTAAGTGATTCTGGAACATTAAATAAAACATGACTATGTATTAGGCTACAAAGGCAACCTAATTAAATCCCAAAGAACAAGTAATATAGGCACATTCTTTGACTACAATACAATAAACCAGAAATTAATAACACAAGTTTGAATAAGAATCCCACCCACTTGGAAATTTAAAAATTAAAAACCAAAAACCTTTCAATCTCATGAACAGATCCAAGCGCTGATTCTTTGAAAGAGAAAAGAAACAAATTCACAAAGCATATTTAATTAAGAAGGAAAGCATTATCACTAAAATAAACTAGATGTGAAAAGTAAAGATGGGAGATTTTTAGAAAGAATATTTGATACAGCTTCATATTAGTGCACTTAAATATCTACATGAAATGGAGATTTTTCTGGAAAAATGTAAATTATTGAAATTGGTTCAAGCTGAAGTCAATAGTCTAAATCAGAAGTTGCATACTTGCAGCCTACCAGCCAAATACAGCTCATAGCCATGTTATATTTGGCCTGTACACCATTTTATAAAGCAGAAAATCTCACATTAAAAATATACGTTCCTCCTGTTAAAATATTGGAGAATTTGGCAAGACTAGACCTGCATTCCTTCATTGCAATAATTTGGTGAAGTTGAGTGGCCATCCCCTCTGGGTAGGGCATCTGCCGCAGTCTCCATTATTCATTAGTGTTTTATGCCTGCCTACTCCCGTTTTGATGGACTGGCTTGGTCTCTGTAGGCTTTGGAGTTTGCGACCCTACCTGTACGGACCAGCAATAAGGGAATATTTTACTATTCTATTTTCATTCCTCACTTCCCTTAATTATAGGGAATTAATTTTTCTAGTTTTTAATTTTTATTTATTATGGATGTATATTAGTTACACATATTTGTGGGGTACATGTGATATTTTGATACAAGCATACGATGTGTGATGATCAAATCGGGGTAATTCAGGTATCCATCACCTAAAGCGTTCATGATTTCTTCATGTTAGGAACATAGCAGTTGTACTCTTAGTTATTTTGAAATATGCAATAAATTACTGGGCTGTTTGTCTGTCTGTTTGAGATGGAGTCTTACTCTGTCACCCAGGCTCGAGTGCAATGGCGAGATCTCGGCTCACTGCTACCTCTGCCTACCGGTTCCAACGATTCTCCTGCCTCAGCCTCCCAAGTAGCTGGGATTACAGGTGTGCACCAGGAGGCCTGGCTAAGTTTTGTATTTTTAGTTGAAATGGAGTCTCACCATGTTGACCAGTCTGGTCTCAAATTCCTGACCTCAGGTGATCCGCCCACCTCTGCCTCCCAAAGCGCTGGGATTACAGGCATGAGCCACCACACCCGGCTAATAAATTACTGTTAATAATAATCACCTATTGTGCTCCTGAACACTAGGTTTCATTCCTTCTAAATAATTGTATTTTTGTACCCATTAACCATCTCCTTTTATCCGCCACACCCACTACCCATCCCAGTCCCTGTAACCATCATTCTACTCTCTTTCTGCATGAGTTCAGTATGTTTTTTTAAGCTCCCGTAGATCAGTAAGAACATGTGATATTTTCTTTCTGCATTTGGCTTATTCCACTTAACGTAATGTCCTCCAGTTCAACCTATGTTGTTATAAGTAAAAGCATTTCCTTCCTTTTATGCCTAATATTCCACTGCGTAAATGTGCCTCATTTTTAAAATTCATTCATCCATTGATGGACACTTGGATAGATTCCATATCTTAGCTATTGTGAATAATGCTGTTGTAACATGAAAGTGCAAATAAGGGAACTGATGTTTTTGTGGGTTTTTGTTGCGTATCTGTTACCATTTCTAGCTACTTCAATAGATGACTTATTTTATTTTAATTCTTTATTATTTAATAATTAAGGCAACTAAGATGGGAAATTGGACACTGAGAAAAGCCTCAGTGATATCTCTCAAATTTTGATAGATGGTTTTGATGTTTTCATTATAATATTTTATTGTATTTTAAAATTCCCTCTGCTATTTGTAAATTTTATAGAAAACTATCTTACAATTTAATTTGTGAGTCACTGGGATTTTTAAATTCCTAGTTTGCATTTTAATTTTTTTGTTTCTTTTTTGGATGGAGCTCTGTCACCCAGGCTGGAGTGCAGTGGCACGATGTCAGCTTACTGCAACCTCCACCTCCCAGGTTCAAGCAATTCTTCTGCTTCAGTCTCCCAAGTAGCTGGGATTACAGGCAAGCACCACCACATCTGGCTAATTTTTTTTTTTTTTTTTAGTAGACACGGGGTTTCACCATGTTGGCTGGGCTGGTCTCGAGCTCCTGTCCTCAAGCGATCTGCCCACCTCAGCCTCCCAAAGTGCTGGGATTACAGGCGTGAGCCAATTTTCTATTTTCATTGCATTGGGCAAAGTAAGTATAACCTGATATTTGCTAAGATTTTTCTCTGTAACCAAGAATAAGATGAACTTTTGTGAAGGTATTGGCTCTAGGCTACAAGGCTTTTTATATGTGCATAGAAGTTATCTTCACATTACCCATGTGCCCTGTAGCCCTATTTTTGGTTATTTTGTCCAAGATAAATTATTGTGATGTACTGATGCTATGTTACTTCCTGGATTTACTTCCAACAGTTTTTATTTTAATTTTCAATGCTCTGCCCTCATAGTGGATTTCACCTTTCATCAGTGCAAATGTTCTTTAAATGCTTTTGAGTTATGCTTTTGAGTCCTGTTGATTTTTGCCACATAACCTTTTTGCTTGTGTTTGCATAACATTTATCGTTATGTGCAGTGGTCACTGGGGCCATTCACAATTATGCAGTTTCTTCTCCTTCCAGGAATACGGTACACGATGCCCTACCTTTTTCTGTGATTTTGTTAGGGGTGAAACCTTTACCCAATATATGTGATTGTGTTGTAATTTTTAATTATTCTGAGAGCCTTTTTATTGATACACTTAGTCTTTAATATTTATTTCACATTGAGGCTGAGTCTTAATCCTGTCATTTTGTTTTGTGGGGGTTCTCCTGTGTACCTACTGTGAAGTTATTATTTTGTGACTATGGTTGTGTTTTTGTTTTTTATATTATCCACTCAACTGTGTGGAAGGTAGATATCTTACTTTTGCTCTCTTTAGTGATGGCCGTAAAGTTTTTTGTCAGCTTATCTCTAACAGCTAACATCAGTTACAAATGAGTAATACCTTTTTATGGAAGATAAGAAATTAAATGTTATCTCTTTTCTGTTCTTTGTTAATTTTAATATATGGTGGTTATAAATATGTTCCTCCCATTTTTTACAACTTCTATTATTTTCAATTTAAATAATATTATCAGTTTTATAATAATATTAGAAACACTTATCTTGTCTGTATGTTTAACTGTCTTTAGTGCTTACTCCCAGCCATACTTAACTCTTTTTCTGTTTCTTATTTTTAATTAATATATATTTGTTCTGGCATAAACTTTCCCAAATTTCTTTTTTTTCAGGAAGTTTACTTCAAGCATTAATTCTCTTAGTTTTATAAATCTGAGAATATCTTTCACACATATTCACACAAGTCTGAGAAGATCTTAACACACATAAACAACTGGGTTAGATATAAAATTCTTGGGCTATAACCTCCTTCCTTCCTTCCCTTCCTTCTCTTCCTTCCTTCCCTTCCTTCTCTTCCTTCTCTTCCTTCATTTGCTCCCTTCCTTCCCTTCCTTCTATCTCCTTTCTTTCTCTTTTCTTTTCTCTCCCCTCCCCTCCCCTCCCCTCCCCTCCCCTCCTCTCCTCTCCTTTCTCTTGAGATGGAGTCTCACTCTGTCTCCCAGGCTGGAGTGCAGTGGTGTGATCTTGGCTCACTGCAAACTCCACCTCCTGAGTTCAAGTGATTCTTGTTCCTCAATCTCCCAAGTAGCTCAGATTACAGGTGTGCATCACCACACCTGTCTAATTTTTCTATTCTTAGTAGAGATAGGGTTTCAACATGTTGACCAGGCTGGTCTCCAACTCCTGACCTCAGGTGATCCGCCTGCCTGGGCCTCCCTAAGTGCTGGGATTGCAGGCGTGAGCCACCACGCCCAGCCTATAACCCTTTTCTTTTAAAGGTCTATGAGTGCTCCTTCATTATCGTTAGGGTTTAAATATTGTTAAGTTTGTGATAACCTGTTTTTCCTTCCTTGTGAGTAATCTAATTTGGCGTAGGATGTAATCATTTTCCAGGAAGTTTGAAAATGTCACCAGTTCATATTCATCTCTGTGTTCTAGTAGTGGTGGTCCTTGGTTTTATGTTGTTGTTGTGGTTCCTTGGAATATGATTCACACTCTCAGTTTTTATTTATTTACTTATTTATTTTTAGAGACAGGGTCTGACTCTGTGTCCTAGGCTAGAGTACAGTGGTGCAATCAAAGCTCACTGTAACGTCAAACTCCTGGGCTCAAGCGATCTTCCTGCCTCATCCTCCAGAGTAACTGGGACTACAGAGGCGTGCAACCACACCTGGCACTTTTTTTCAATTTTTTTTGTAGAGGCGGAGTCTCACTGTGTTGTCCAGGCTGTTTCCAAACTCCTGGTTTCAAGTGATCCTTGTGTCTCTGCCTCCCAAAGTGCTGGGATTACAGGTGTGCACCATCATGCCCAGCCTGCACTCTCAATTTTTAGACCGAGTTTTCTTTCTGGAAAACATTTGTTCAACCCTTTTCTGTTTTCTGCTTTTGCTCCGTATATTTCAATCTCTCTTACTAGCCGTATCCACAGCTTAGATCCTGAGCTATGGCCTTCCAATACCCCTCATAGCTGTTCTTTCTCTCTGTGTTTGCTCATCCTTTTATATTCTCATACATATATTTTCTGCTTCATTACTTGGAGGTTTTCCAGTGACTAGTCTACTGATCACTGGATTTCATTTTTGTAACAATGCTTTCTCCTCTCTGTGAAATTATCTCTTGTTCTTTTTCTAATCTGGTTGTGACATCTTTTCAGTGTTGTGGACGACATAAACTAGATACTTTTCTAACACTCTTTGGTGGATCTGTTTTAGAGCTGGGCAGTTGCTGAGTCAGACAATTGATTGGTGGTGGCTGTCTCAGCCTCCCAAATAGTTGGGATTACAGGAGCACACCACCATGCCCAGCTAAGTTTTGTATTTTTAGTAGAGACAGGGTTTCACCATGTTGGCCAGCCTAGTTGAAAACTCCTGACATCTTGATCCACCCGCCTCGGCTTCCCAAAGGCGTTTCTTGTAGTAACAAAATGCTCCCTGAGGTTTTGGGTCTGTGCTATGAGAGATACTTCTTATTTTTCATTTCTGCCTCATTTCAGTGGGTGGAACTTTTAGATCAAAACAATAGTAGTAACTTATTTCAGACACTCTTTTGTTTCTGACTTTAATGATACTGATCCCCAGAGCTCTGAGTTTAAACTTGAAATTGACATCGATTGTTGTCTGAGATGGACACTATTTATGATGATTAGGGTAATATCTTACTTGTGGTTTACCCCTTTTTTCTTTTTAAATCAATAACAACTTTGAATAACTTTTTGACATCTATTGAGATAATCATGTAGTTTTTATTATTTGACTTCGTGATGAAATCAGGTCTTTTTATTATTTGACTTTTGTTATTTGACCCTTATTTAATTGGATTTACAATAATCGAAAAACTGCCGCAGTTTATGGATTACTTCTCTTTAGCTGAGTTTCTCTCTATATACCTGTTGTATTTGACTATTGTTTTATTTTTTAATTTAGGTTTTGCAAATATATCCATAAGAATAATTGGAACGGGCACAGAGGGTCACGCCTGTAATCTCAGCACTTTGCGAGGCTGAGGCAGGCGGATCACTTGAGGTCAGGAGTTTGAGACCAGCCTGATCAACGTGGTGAAACCTCATCTCGACCAAAAACTACAACGTAACCAGGCATGGTGGTGTGCGCCTGTAGTCCCAGCTACTTGGGAGGCAGAGGTGGGAGAATTGCTTGAACTCTGGAGGTAGAAGTTGCAGTGAGCTGAGATCGTGCCATTGTACTCCAGCCTGGGCTACAGAGCAAGGCTCCTCTCAATGAAAATAATAATAATAACAATAATTGATCCATTTCGTTTTCTTTCTATTTTCAGGGTTTTAATACCAGAGTTAGGCTAAATGTATAGGATATTTGGGACTTTTCCATCTTTTTTGCACTGGAAAAGATTATATAATAACCATTTTTGAGTATTTGAACACATATTTCTGTGAAATCACGTAAAACTTAAAACAGTTTAGGGCAATTCTTTAACAATGTTTAGTTTATGTCATGTTCATTAATTTACACAAGTGATCATTTTCTTTAGTGAAACCAATTATCTATTCATTTCAGAAATCACTAATTTCTTTTGGATTTCAAATGTATTAACATGAATGTATACTTGCCATTCTTTTATATTTTAGTGCCTTTTAATTCTGTAAATACACCATCTTTGCAATTTCTAACTTTATATATTTTTGTTTAATCTCTTTTTTCTTAACCCGACTTTCAGATGATTTTTCTTATACATTTGTTTTTACCCAGAGAATTATATCACTGTCTTGTTTTGTTTTTTTTTAGAGACGGAGTCTCGCTCTGTCACCCAGGCTGGAGTGCAGTGGCACGATCTTGGCTCACTGCAAGCTCCGCCTCCTGGGTTCATGCCATTCTCCTGCCTCAGCCTCCCGAGCAGCTGGGACTACAGGCGCCCGCCACCACGCCCGGCTAGTTTTCTGTATTTTTAGTAGAGACGGGGTTTCACCGTGTTAGCCAGGATGGTCTCGATCTCCTGACCTCGTGATCCGCCTGTCTCGGCCTCCCAAAGTGCTGGGATTACAGGCTTGAACCACCGCGCCCGGCCACATTTCATTTCTTAATAGAATAACCCCTCCTTATCCGAGGGGCATATGCCCTGTGACCTTCAGTAGATGCCTTAAACTGTACATAGTACCAAACCCTGTATATACTATGCTTTTTCCTATGCATAGTTACAATAAAGTTAAATTTATAAATTAGGTACAGTAAGAGATTACAATAACTAATGATAAAATAGAACAATCTTAACAATATACTCTAAAACAAGTTAAGTGAATGTGATTTTCCTTTCTGTCGATGTATCTTATTCTACTGTACTCTCCCTTGTAAAACATTTTTAAAAAATTTGTAGAGATGGGGTCTTGCAGTGTTGCCCAGGATGGTCTCAAACTCCTGGTCTCAAGCAATCCTTGCACCTCAGCCTCCCAAAGTGCTGGGATGACAGGCTTGAGCTGCCACATTCTTCTTGTGATCGTGTCAGATGATAAAATGCTGCTGTGATGAGATGGAGGTGAATGGCGTGGGCATAATGACATAGCGTTTGGCTGCTATTGACCTTCTGACCGTAAGTCAGAAAGAGGATCACGTGCTTCAGGTGATCCTGGTCATCGTGAAGCCATGACAATATCAAAAGTAGATGGCAGCAGTGACTAACAGGCAGGTAGTATGGACAGCTTGGATATGCTGGACAAAGGAGTGATTCACGTCTCTGGCAAGTTGGAGTGGGATGGCATGAGATTTTATCACGCTACTCAGAACAGTGTGCAATTGGAGACTTATGAATTGTTTATATCTGGAATTTTCCATTTAATATTTTCCAACCGCATTGACCAGTTAATCAAGGGTAACTGAAGCCGCAGAAAGTGAAACCACAGGTGAGGGGGAACTACTGTAGTATCTTTTGATGAACAGACATTTGAAACTTTGATTAAATGCAGTTTATCACTTTTTTCTTTCATGTTCGGTGCTCTTTGGTTCCTGTCGAAAAAAATCTCTGCCTGCATCAATGTTGTAAAAATATCGTAATCCCAGCACATCGGGAGGCTGAGGCGGGTGGATCACTTAAGGTCAGAAGTTTGAGACCAGCCTGGCCAACATGGTGAAACCTCACCTCTACTAAAAATACAAAAAAAAATGAACTGGGCCTGGTGGTGGGTGCCCGTAATCCCAGCTATTCGGGAGGCTGAGGCAGGAGAATTGCTTGAACCCGGGAGGTGGAGGTTGCAGTGAGCCAAGATCAGCCCAGTGCATTCCAAAAAAAAAAGAAGAAAAAAATATTTTACTACATTTTTTTCTGGAAGGTTTATGGTTTTAGCTTTTACTTTTAGGTCTGTGAGCCATGAGAAATTAGTTTTCCTACGTGGAGTGTGGTAGAAGTTGAGGTTTGGTTTGCCCTGTACAAAGTTTTAGTTATTGTAAGTGTAATCTGTTCTTTTTTTTTTTTTTTTTTAGATGGAGTCTCCCTCTGTCACCCAGGCTGGAGTACAGTGGCACGATCTCGGCTCACTGCAACCTCCGCCTCCCAGGTTCAAGCGATTCTCCTGCCTCAGCCTCCTGAGTGGCTGGAACTACAGGCGCGTGCCATCACGCCTGGCTAATTTTTTGTATTTTTAGTAGAGATGGGGTTTCACCATGTTAGCCAGTTTGATCTCCATCATCTGACCTCATGATCCGCCCACCTCGGCCTCCCAAAGTGCTGGGATTACAGGCCTGAGCCACTGTGCCCAGCCAGTGTAATCTGTTAAAACGACTTTTCTTTCCTCACTGAATTGGCTTAGGAGCTTGATTGGACATCAATTGACCATAAATGTGACAGGTCATTTTTGGATTATCTGTTCCATGTTTTGGATCTCTTTGCTCTCTTTTGTACACTAATAGCACACTGTCTTGAAGATAGTACTTTTCTGCTAAGTCCTGAAGTTAGGCGGTATAGGTCCTGAAATTTTGTTAATTTCAAAATTGTGAATAACTCTAGAATGAACATGAGTATCCATGTATCTCTTAAAGAAAATGTCTTTATTTTACCTTATTTTTAAAGGTGCAGATGAAAGATTCTAGGTAACAGATTTTTCTTTGTGTACCTTAAAGATATTTTATCTTCTGGCCTTCAGTAGTTCTGATGAGACAGTCACAAATATTTTTAATGTTACTTTTAATTATATAGTATGTCTTTTGATTTTTTTAAATTTTATTTATTTATTTATTTATTTTTTAGACTGAGTCTTACTCTGTTGCCCAGACTGGAATGCGGTGGCATGATCTTGGCCCACTGCAAGCAACCTCTGCCTCTCAAGTTCAAACGATTCTCTTGCCTCAGCCTCCTGAGTAGCTGAGACTACAGATGCACACTACCACGCCCAGCTAATTTTTGTATTTTTAGTAGAGACGGGGTTTCACCATGTTGGCCAGGCTGGTCTCGAACTCCAGACCTCAAGTGATCCACCCACCTTGGTCTCCCAAAGTGCTGGGATTACAGGTGTGAGCCACTGCACCCAGCGATTATTATGTAGTATGTCTTTCCCATTGACTGTCTTTAAGATTTTTTTGCAAGTTTTTGGCAGTCTGTGCTGTACGGTTCAAGCGATTCTCCTGCCTCAGCCTCCCAAGTAGCTGGGACTATAGGCGCAAGCCACCATGCCCAGCTAATTTTTGTATTTTTAGTAGAGAGGGGGTTTCACCATGTTGGCCAGAATGGTCTCGATGTCTTGACCTCATGAACTGCCTGCCTTGGCCTCTCAAAGTGCTGGGATTACAGGCATGAGCCACTGTGCCTGGCCTGTATGTATATTTTTATTCCTTGCATTTTCATTTATTTTTATTTTATTTTATTTTTTTAGAGATGAGGTCTTGCTCAGCCGCCCAGGCTGAAGTACAGTGGCATGATCATAGCTCAATGCAGCCTCAAACTCCTGGGCTCAAGTGATCCTCCTGTCTCTGCCTTACAAAACACTAGGATTACAGGCACGTGACACCTCACGTGGCTGATTTTTAAACACAATTTTTGTAGAGATGGGGGTCTCACTATTTCTTTTGAAATAATTTACATATCTCTGCTCAAACCACCAATTTGTTCACATTTTGTATTCCACCATGAGATCCTTTGGCACATTTATCATACTTATTTTAAATTCTGATCATTACAACATCTGGACCATCTTTTAAGTCTGCTTCTGTGAAATTTTCTCTTGCATATCAGTCACACTTTCTTGCATCTTTTTTTGAGACACAGTCTCTGTCTCTCAGGCTGGAGTGCAGTGGTGCGATCTCGGCTCACTGCAACCTCTGTCTCCCAGGCTCAAGTGATTCTCCCACCTCAGTCTCCCAAGTAGCTGGGATTATAGGCGCCCACCACCACACCTGGCTAATTTTTGTATTTTTAGTAGAGACAGGATTTTGCCATGTTGGCCAGGCTGGTCTCGAATTCCTGACCTCAGGTGATCTGCCCTCCTCAGCCTCTCAAAGTGCTGGGATTACAGGCATGAGCCGCCACACCTGGCCTGCTTTCTTGCCTCTTCTCATAATTCCTGATTGAATGCCAGATACTGCATGTAAAAAAAACCCTGCAAGTCTAAGATAAATAAAGTGTATGCACCAAATAGCAGGACCCCCCTGCCAGGCACTAGAGTCAGGCTTTCACGCAATGTAATCTGTAGTTGAGCTGGATAGGAGTTCTGTTACAGCTTTAGTTGAAGTTGGTTCACAGCCACTTCAAAGATTTCGAGGGTAGCATCAGGACTTTCTGTTTTGCAGAGCTTGTGATGGGAGCAATGAGAAGACTCTGCAGATGTCTTTATGCTTTATAGTGGAGCTGCCAAGCTTTCTGAACCATGCTGACTTTTTGCTCACTGTCTTTTTTCTGTCCAGTTCCACCATGGTTTTCTGGGTTTTCAGGAGGTCTCTTTCCATTCTGATTCTAGTCCTCAAAGAGCAGGTGCAGAAGGGACCTCAGCCATGGAGGGAGGGTCTCAGAGGGACTTCCCTCAGCTCTCCTGCCCTATCCTACCTTCACCGTACTAACTGCCTGCACCCAGTTAAGGTCTAAGGACTAAAGTAGTGGTGGATGCAACGTGTTCTTCAGCTGGGGCTTTTTGGAATGTGAATCTGTCACAGCAGCTGTTAAAAGTTTGTTCCGGCTGGGCGCGGTGGCTCACGCCTGTAATTCCAGCACTTTGGGAGGATGAGGTGGGCAGATCACCTGAGGTCAGGAGTTCGAGACCAGCCTGGCCAACACGGTGAAACCCTGTCTCTACTAAAAATACAAAAATTAGCCGGCCTGTTGGCACATGCCTATAATCCCAGCTACTCAGGAGGCTGAGGCTGGAGAATCTCTTGAACCCAGGAGGTGGAGGTTGCAGTGAGCCGAGATTGCACCACTGCCCTCCAGCTTGGGCAACAGAGTGAGACTCTGTGTCAAAAGAAAAAAAAAAAGTTTGTTCCAGGTTAGGCAGCCTCCTCCTGAAGCCCATGTCTACCATGAATGAAAATCTCTGGGAGCCTCTTCTCTCCTAGGAAAGCCTCATCACTTTGTAGAGTTTCTCTCTTTTAGATTTCTTTATTTCTTAGCTCTTTGATGGATTAGAAAGATAAAGGAGGCTGGGCAGAGGTATCTGGGGTAGGAGAGATACCCACTCCAATTAGGAAGACATCTGGATAAGTTCTGGCTAGTCCAGGAAGGAGCTGACAGCTGTTCTCAGGAGGTTTCTTAGCAGGGCTCACACCTGTAATCCCAGCACTTTAGGAGGCTGAGGCAGGAGGATCACTTGAGCCTAGGAATTTGAGACCAGCCTGGGCAACATGGTGAGACCTCGTCTCTACAAGAAGACTAAAAAAACTAGTTGGGCGTGGTGGTGTACTCCGGTAGTCCCAGCTACTCGGGAGGATGAGGCGAGAGGATTGCTTGATTCCAGGAGTTGGAGGCTGCAGTGAGCTATGATTGCACTTGGGCAGCAGAGCAAAACTCTGTCTCAAAGGAAAAAAAACACATACACCAAAAAAACCCGACCAAAAAAAAAAAAAAAAAAAAACCTATGATTTTGTGTCTTATGCCAACTGTTCTCATTGTTGGGGTGAAGGAGATGGGGTCTTGTGACTTTCTGCAATTCTAACCATAATTGAATTTCCCCTAGTTTCTTTAGGCTTGTGTTTCACAGTTCATGTTTTCTAGAAGTTTCTGCTAAAATAACCTAGACCCTTTCTACTGTTTCTTTTGATTTCTATGGTACAGTTTGTGTCAAGAGTATGCTGTTGCTGAAGATGGTTTTTTCCATAGCAAAATCCTTCACACACCCTGCGGATAGGACGCTGTCACTGCTGTACATCAGTCCTTAAATGAGGAGCAAATGACCAGGCCTGACCTGATCAATTGCCAAAAGTGAGGGTGGGCGCATTGTCCTCAGCTGTCCCTCAGAAAGTTCTCATTTGCAAATCTGAAACCAATTCCAAGTTAGGCGAAGGGGGCTTTGAGAAGGCCACTGGATTGGGCCTGGATACTAGACCAGCAACAAACAGGGACAAGTTGAAAACACACCTAACTGTCTCCAGTATCCTTTCTCTGTAATGCACACACTAATACGATACCAAACCTGCTGAGAACAGCTATCAGCTCCTCCTGGGCTAGTAAGAGAGTGGTTTGCTGATTTTAGCGGGCATCTTTCCCATTCCAGGTACCTCTGTCCAGTTCTCTGACCCATCAGAGCATACACGGTGCGTGGTGCCTCCCTGCCTGGAGTCTGTGTGGAAACCCACCCCTCCTAGCACGCCTTGTTCAGCAGGCACTTCCTCATTCTTGTGCTGACAGCTTTCCTTTTGTGTCCAATACCCCAAGGCACAGTACACCAGGGACTTTCTTATCCTGCTTCCACCCTCTACACCCCACATTCACAATTAACAACCAGCTTGTTCATTCCACAGACATTAATTGAACACCCTCTCTGTGCCATTCCAGACACTTGGCATAGATCCACAAATGAAACAAACAAAATCCCTGCCTCTGTGTGTTACCTGCCAGGTCCAGGTCTATTCTGCCAGCACACAGTAAATCAATCCCTGTGACACGGGTTTTGCGAAAGAGAAAAGATTTATTTGCAAGGGCACTGAGCGAGGAGGCAGGAGAACAGCTCTCAAATCCACCTCCCCAGAGATAAGGCTAAGGGATTATTTGTGAGTTAGGCAAGTGGGGTGGTTTAAGGCATAGGGAAAGGTGATTAGCGGTGGGGAAAAAAATGAAGTAACAGGTTCATTCTGCACAGGTATAGTTGGGTTCATGGCGTTCCATAGGACATGTACAGAAAATGTGGCATTAGTATGATCTGAGGGTGGGGTTTTTCACCCACCGATATCAAAAGGCAACCTCTTGGGCCAGGCGCAGTGGCTCACGCCTGTATTCCTAGCACTGTTGGAGTCCGAGGAGGGCAGAACACATGTGGTTAGGAGTTCGAGACCAGCCTGGCCAACATGGCGAAACTCCATCTCTACTAAAAATACAAAAATTAGCTGGGCGTGGTGGCAGATGCCATGTAATCCCAGCTACTCAGGAGGCTGAGGCAGGAGAATCATTTGAACCCGGGAGGGGGAGGCTGCAGTGAGTCAAGATCATGCCACTGCCCTCCAGCCTGGGCGACGGAGTGAGGCCTCGTCTCAAAAAAGAAAAGAAAAGAAAAAAGACAACCTCTTGGGCACTTGCACAGGCCTAGTTGAAGGGCCAGTAGTCTCAGTGAGTCTGAACTGGTCAGGAGCTGGTCCAAGTTCCTAAAAAACAACAGAAGCGACTGTGACCACGGTGAGCTAGAAATGCTATCTATAAAGTAGCCAGTCTTCACTTAACCTTCGTTAAGTTTCAGGATTTATTAGGTTGGTGCAAGAGTCATTATGGTTTTTGCCATTACTTTCAAAATGGCAAACACCAATTGCTCTTGCACCAACCTAATAGCTGCGTGGCCATGAGCTACCTGCCAAAAGGAAAAGTAACAAAAGTAGCAAAAAGCAAGTGGCCAAAAGGAAGCAGGTCAGGAAGACCTGGTCAAACTAACAGCTTGGTTTTATACGGAGTTTATATTCTAGTGGGAATATACTCCTCTTACCTGTCTTAACTCGGTGTTATCCACACAGTAACCCTAGGAAGTAGGTTCTTTGATTGTTCTCATTTTCCAGATGAGAACATGGAAGCACAGAGAAGTTAAGTCAATTGCCCAAGGTCTTCCAGCATGATCTAAACAATGATGTCTTTTTGCTTTACTCGACTTTTCATCCTTGAAGGTCCTCAGCCATTGTGAGCTTTGCATCCTTGAAGAATTCACTGAGCTTGGTTCTCTATTAGCCTAGAACAGAGCTGGCATTTCATAAGGTTGCTGAGATCACGCCATTGAACTCCAGCCTGGGTGATAGAGTGAGACTCCGTCTCAAAAAACAAAACAAAACAAACAAACAAACAAAAAACTGCCAGGGAGGTGAAGATGAGAAAGGAAGCTGCCCGTCTGTACTGGAAGTCAGTCCTGTTGAGAACTTATGCTTCACTTGGCTGCTGCAGTTTCGCATTTTGAAATGAAGTCCTTATGAAATGCCAGGCTCTGTTCTAGGCTAATAGAGAACCAAGCTCAGTGAATTCTTCAAGGATGCAAAGCTCACAGTGGCTGAGGACTTCATTTCAAAATGTGATACTGCAGCAGCCGAATGAAGCATAAGTGCTCAACAGGACTGACTTCCAGTACAGACGGGCAGCTTCCTTTCTCATCTTCGTCTTCCTGGCAACTTTTTTGTTGGTTTGTTTGTTTTGTTTTTTGAGACAGGATCTCATTCTTATCACCCAGGCTGGAGTTCAATGGCGTGATCTCGGCAACCTCCATCTCCCAGGTTCAAGCGATTCTCCTGCTTCAGCCTCCCAAGTAGCTGGGATTACAGACACCCACCTCCACACCCAGCTAATTTTTGTATTTTTAGTAGAGGCGGGGTTTCACCGTGTTGGCCAGGCTGATCTCCATCTCCTCAGGTGATCCGCCTGCCTTGGCCTCCCAAAGTGTAGAGATTACAGGCGTGAGCCCCTGCACCGGCCCTCCCTGACAGTGCTCTTACTCAGAGGGCAGAGGGGCCCTTCTCAGTTCCTCTCCTGGGTAGTGGAGTTGCTCGACAATCTGGGAATCTGGGCTCCAGTTTTTGCTTGTCTCCAGTATCAGTTACTGTTGCCAGTTTTTGTCTGTTTATGGGTTTTCATGGGCATTTTAATTAGGAATCAGGGGAGGAGAAGTCAGATATTGCTCATCTGCTGCCAGGGACAGCCTGGGAGTCTCTGAGGCCTTACTTAAGACTCCAACTACCCAAGAGGCCACAAAATCCACTGCTTGTGATAGAAGTGATGGCTGCAGTTTTCCCAGAGGGACCCAGAGTACAGGTGGGATTATCGCATGTGTTTTTGGTTAATCCTCGCTCCCTTCTCAGGGTAGCTACAGAGTAAACCACTCTATGAGGGTAACACCCAATATAACCATTTCTCATGGGGAGCTCTGAAAGCAAACATTTATCCAAAAATTTTACCAAACATATGCTTTTCTAACACATCACTCCTCACTCCCCTAAGCTTCCAAAAGGGCAAACACTTAGAACGATTGGCAAACGATGAATAGATTCTTCCCTCATTTACATACCTAGTCATTAGCTGGGATTGCCATGGCAACTCTACCTTCCAGACATAGACCTGTGGGCCCAGCACAACTTCACTTTGGAAACTGTCTAGATGCCTTGTGCTCCTCTCTCAGCGTTTGACAGGTGAGGAGAGTTTCAGGGGGCAGGAGGAGCCTCGATGTTTCCAACAGTCTGTAAGTGACAATTATCAGGTACCTGGCATAGAAAGGAAGGAAAGCATCTTGCTGGAAAGCAGTCTGCAAAGTGACGGCTTTGGTTTCCTGACCGCCTCTCTGTCCCTGGGAGCACGATGAACAAATGCAAACACCATGGATGTGGTCTTATTTCACCAGTGCCATTTGTCCCCTTGGACACACACCTATCTGTGTGAGATCCTGGTTTGCTAACACATATACACACATCCCTATAGATCTGTCCAGGGAAAACAAGACTCCTTTGAAGAGAGACAGGGGTTGGGAAAAGAAAAAGAGAAAAAAGGGCCAGGCACAGTGGCTCACGCCTGTAATCTTAGCACTTTGGGAGGCCAAGGCGGGCAGATCACCTGAGGTCAGAAGTTTGAGACCCGCCTGGCCAACATGGAGAAACCCCGTCTCTACTAAAAATACGAAAATTAGCTGGACGTGATGGTGTGTGCCTGTCATCCCAGCTATTCAGGAGGCTGAGCAGGAGAATCACTTGAACCCGGGAGGCAGAGGTTGCAGTGAGCTGAGACAGCAGCACTACACTCCAGCCAGG
>NW_012113364.1:5258208-5259999 GCF_000951035.1 Colobus angolensis palliatus | reverse complement strand
GGGGTACATGTGCAGGATGTGCAGGTTTGTTACCTAGGTAAACGTGTGCCATGGTGGTTTGCTGCACCTGATAACCCACCATCTACATATTAAGCCCAGCATACATTAGCTCTTTTCGGCTGTTGCAGTTTCACATTTTGAAATGAGGTCCTTGGCCACGGTGAGCTTTGCACCCCTGAAGATTTTCACTGAGCTTACTTCTCTGTTAGCCTAGAACAGAGCTTGGCATTTCACAGGTGCTCAAGAAGTTTTTATGGAATGAATGAATTGGCCTCATCTGTGCTGGGTTTTTAATCCTTCCTCTCCTCCTGACATTCCCTCTCCCCCATGCCCATAAGTGCCTATGCCCTGTGCCCCAGAGAGACATCTGCTCTCAGATCCTTGAGAACTTTTACCCTTCCTCCCCAGCACATTTGTTCTCTCTGCTATTTAGCTTCCCCTGACACCCAGATGTCTCTATTTGTTGAAACCTAACCTCCCATGGCCTGAGGGTTGTGAAGATAGGGCAGGGGACTGGATACAACTATCAGACAAAAGGAGCAAACTTGACAGTGAGAAGCCACCAGTGTCACAGGGAATCTGAATACGTTGGTGCAGGGATGGAGCTGGGCAGGGCCAGGGTTGGGCTTGAGCATTGTCATCCAGGCCAAGACAGGGACAAAGCTGGTCAACACAGGCTGGAAGAGGAGCACTAATTTTCCACCAAATGTTTACTGAGCACTTTCTCTGTAGCTATCACCTTTCAAGGTAGGCTGTAGAGTAAGGCACGGGCTCAACCGGTAGACAGAAAACTACAGTAAACTAGGTAAGCTCCAAAATTCTCTAAAGATAGAGACTTTGTTTCAGCTGAACTAAAAGGTGAGATGTTCCAGCCTATGCATTTTGACTTTTAGCCTGATGGTCTTTATTCCTGCTTGAGGCAATTAATCTTATGTGTCAACTTGACTGGGCCACAGGGTTCCCAGATATTTGGTCAAACATTCTTCTAGGTGTTGCTGTGAGGGTGCTTTCCGATGAGATTAACAGTTCAATAGGTAGATTGTGTAAAGCAGATTATCTTCCCACCAGTGGGTAGGCCTCATCTGATCAGTTGAAGATCTGAATTGAACAAAGGGCTGACCGTCCCCTGACAGAGAGAGCTCCTCCTGCCTGACTGCTTGAGCTGGGACCTCAGTCTTTTCTTGACTTTGGACTCAAGCTGAAATATTGGCTTTTCTTGGGCCTCAACCCTCCTGAGACTTGATGGAATGACACCATCAGCTCTCCTGGGTCTCCAATGTGGCTGGAAGTATTGTTTCCATTCTTCATTTTCATACTGTTTAATTAATACATTTTTTACTTCCGTTTATTTATAGATCTTACCTCGTGAGACTATTAACTTCTTCGAGATATGATCTACTCTGATTTATGTTTGGCTCCCCAGGCTCCCAGCCTAATGTCCTACACATGGTAGACATCTCATGAGTATTTGTTGATTAGTGGAGCAAGTGAATGTTTGTGGGCCTGGCAAGTAGGTTGTCAGGGCACTGAATCTGATGCCAGGTTTCCTGTAAAAGGGGTAGATTTGGGGCCATGTGCAGTGGCTCACTCCTGTAATCCCAACACTTTGGGAGGCCAAGGTGGGTGGATCACCTAAGGTCAGGAATTCGAAACCAGCCTGGGCAAAACTAAAAATACAAAATCTACTAATCTCTACTAAAAATGCAAAAATTAGCCTGGAGTGGTGGTGGGCACCTGTAATCCCAGCTACTTGGGAGGCTGAGGCAGGAGAATCGCTTGCACCTGGGAGGC
>NW_012113364.1:5250532-5257268 GCF_000951035.1 Colobus angolensis palliatus | reverse complement strand
AGAAAGAAAGAAAGAAAGAAGGACTAAATGCAGCCCTAATTCCACACAGATAATTATTCCACTCCCCTCCTTCTCCAGGCTGGTGTTTAATAACCACACTTGTAGTCTGAAATTGTGGGTTTTCGAAGCCACAGAGAAGCAGAAAGAAAGTAGATCTTATCGAAGGTGCTGCATCTGTTTTTGTTTTCCATTTTTTTATTGTGTAAAATAAACAATATAAATTTTACCATTGTAACCATTTTGAAGTGTATAGTTCAGTGGAAATAAGCAAGCAAATATTGTTTAATTAGTATCACTACTGTCCATTTTCATAACGTTTTTCTTCTTGGAAAATTGAAACTGTACTCATTAAGCAACAACTCCCCATTCTCCCTTTCCCCCAGTTCCTGTCAACCATAGACACTTTCTGTCTCTATGCATTTAACTACTCTATAAGTATCTCATATAAATGGAATCATGCAATATTTGTCTTTTTATGACTGGCTTATTTCACTTATCATAAAATCCTCAAGTTTCTCCCATATTGTAGCACATGTCAGAATTTCCTTCCTTCTTTTAGATTGACTGATAAGTAGGTAATTACTTCTGTCATTCACCTATTTGTTTCCTATGTACCTTAAAGCTTTTTGTCCATCATTTCCTGAATTGCTCTCTTCTTTTGTGTGTAGTGATCTTTTTGTAGTGAAATATTTAAATTACTTTCTCATTTCCCTTTTGTATGTATCTTATGTCTATTTTCTTTGTAGTTACCATGGGGATTACATTTAATATACTAAAGTTATACATTCTAATTTGGATTTATACCAGCTTAACTCCAATAGCATATAAAAAATCCTGCTTTATAACTACATCCCCACTTCTTTTACTTGTTGATGTCACAGAAATACCTCTTTATATATTATATGGACAAAATCATAAATTGATAATTTTTTACAAAAATATTAACCTCTTAAATTGTGTAGAAAACAAAATGTGGAGTTACAAGCCAATGTTACCATAATACTAGATTGTATAATTGCCCACATAATTGTACCATTTTTTGTGATCTTTATTTCTTCATATAGCTTCAAGTTACTGTCTAGTGTCCTTAAATTTCACCCTGAAGGACTCCCTACACTATCTGTTGCAGGGCAAGTCTAGTGATAACAAACTGCCTCAGCTTTTGATGATCTAGGAATGTCTTAATTTCTCCCTCACTTTTGAAGGACAGTTTTGCTGGGTATTGGATTCTTAGTTGACAGGCTTTTTTTCTTTCAGCACTTTGGCTATATCAGCCCACTGCCTTCTGGCCTCTGAAGTTTTTGGTGAGAAATCTGCTCATGCTCATATTGGGGACTTTGTGGGGAAATTTACTTCTCTCCCACCACTTTCAAGATTTTCTGTTTGTCTTTGTCTTTTGAAGGTTTGACTATAGTATGTCTTGATGTGGGTCTCTTTGAATTCATCTTAGATTAAGTTTATTGAGCTTCTTGGATGTTGATATCAATGTCTTTCATCAGATTGGAGGAGTTGCCAGCCATTACATCTTCAGATATTCCCCTACCCCTTTCTCTTTCTCAGATTTCCATGATGTGTATGTTGGTTCACTTGATGGTGTCCCACACATTATGTTCTGTTTGCTTTTCTTCAATCTTCTTTTCCTTCTGCTCTGAAGAAGTGATCATTTCCTTTATGCTAGCTTCAAGTTCGTTGATTTTTGTTTTCTTCTGACTGCTCAAATCACCTACCTTGTTTATACATTGTTTTCTTGACTTTCTCTATGTCTTCCTTCTTTGAGCATGTTTAAGACAGTTGTTTTAAAGTATTTGTCTATTAATTCTACCAGTAGGTCTTTTTGAAAGACAATTTTTGTTGATTTATTCTTTTTTTCCTTTGAATGGATCATACTTTCCTGTTTCTTTGCATGTCTTGTGACTTTTTGTTAGAAAACTGGACATTTGAATCTAATAATGTAGTACCTCTGGAAATTCAATTCTCCCCGTTCTCCAGCATTTGCTGGGTTTTTTGTTTTTGTTTCTGTTTGTTTTTTAATTGTCCTAGGCTGTCTCTGGGCCAATGATCAGTTTGAGGTGTAAATGTAAGGTGTTCTCAGGTCTTTTCTGAACCTGCACCTTTTCATGTGTATACATGATTTTTTTTTTCTTATTTCTCCTGTATGTATGATTGTTTTTAAATATCTTTGTCTTTGATGTCTGACTTCCAAAAGAGGGAAAGAGAAAAATGAAAGGGGGTAAAATAGTGCTGACTCTAAATCCTCTGGAAATCATTTCAGCTGCAAGGCAGGGTTAGGGGTTGGGTGCAGCTTACACAATGGGCGGAGGTGTAGCAACAGGGGCCCCTGCCTCTTTGTCTGCACCTCTCTGATCAGAGCACAGAATCCCTCTATTTGGAGGACAGGGTGTTTTTTTTTTTGCCCAACCTGATTCCTGCTGGCTGCATGCAAGCTGCTCCAGGAACATGTGCACAGCTTCCTGCCATGGGATTGGGAGTAGGGGATGGCTAGCAGCTACTGTGCTAAGAGCTGAAATCGATGGAAATTAACTGCAATTTACCAGCCAAGCCTTCCCCTGGAAGTTGCAAGCCTTCAATAGCCTGGAGTTTCAAAATAGTCACACAGGACAAATTCTGCCAGCGTGGTTGTTGTCCGGGTGGGGAGACGGATTCCTAGTGCTCTCTGCTTTGCCGTCTTCTCCATCCAGTTTTGTTTTGACTTTCTGGGTGAACTCAATTAAGCCTTTGCATTGGAAGCTTTTCTATTTTATTTCACAGCAGGCTTCATGAACCAAATGTTCAATAGGACTTAAGAAATTGAATCATAGACAGGGGAGGAGACCTTATAAAAACTGCAAAGTTTGGTCCCTTCAGACTGAAGTGGCAAAGTCTAACAGGGGGACAAGATTAAAATCTATAATGTAACTATAGAGCATCGGCCCAGAATCATATGTCAGATTTGGAAATTGATACCTTGTGGTCCCTTTTGCCTTGAATGAGAAGTTTTGGATACAAAATTAAATCCTAATTCATAGAGCCACAATAAACTCAGGGAACTCTTCATATCCCTTGAAGAAGAAAGAAGTAGGAGAAATAAATAAATTCCAAAAGGATCCAAGCAGAATCATGAATCACCAATAATTATGAAGAACAGGTGGAATACATTTAATATTTGAGGTTGCCATCAGGAAGGAGAACCTAGCTGAGTCTCTGAGGTTTCTGTAAGCAACAGAACGCTGGGCCAGGCAGAGCCTCATGGACCTGCAGCAGCTGGACAAATTCTCTGTCTCAGGACATACCTCATATATTCTGCCCTAGGCTCCTGAGGAAGCAATGTAAAAGCGAGGACCTAGTGCAAGTTTTCTTCTAGTGCAAGTTTTTACATTTTGGAGAGAGAAAGATGAGAATGCCATAACGATTCTGCATCCCCAAAGGCATTTCGCCTTCCTCTGCCCTCCCTTTCATATGTGTTGTTATAGTCGACTGACCAAACTAGTTTTGACAGAGAGGCTGTTTTCTTTGCAGGGACAAGGATTTTTCCTAAGGCAATTAGAAAATATCAGGTAGAAGAGAGAATAGGATGGATCAAGGCTAGAGGGAGTTGCCTGGAGACTGTCAGGTTCTGGGACTGTCTCTCTTCTGTGTCCCATAGGGTTTGGGGACAGATGTTGTTCTTGGGAAGGGACACTCCTGGTGAGGACCTCAGGACATACCCAAGAGGCCATAGTTGGACTCCCCCTCCCTTTTCTGACTGCTTTTGCACTCATTATGCCACTTATGTAACACCTTACTTTATTTGTACCGAATACTGTTGCTTATGCATAAACCATAGAATCCTAGTGTCTCAGGATAGAGGGAGATTGGGAGGGGTATGGTAGGCTGAAAAATGGCCTCCCAAAGATACCAAGTTTTCCCTCTTTGAACCTGTAAACTTTACCTTATTTGGAAAAGAGGTCTTTGCAATCCTTTGTAAGTTAAGGATTTGGGGGTAGATTATCCTGGATAATCAGGGTGGGTTCTAATTGCCATCACATGTATCCCTCTGCAAGGGAGATGTGACACACAGAGAAAAGAAGGCCTTGTGAAGATGGAGCAGAGATTGGAGCAGTGTAGCCACAAACCAAAGGATACTGGAGGCACCACAAACTGGAAGAGGCAAGGAATGGATGCTCCCTAGAGCCTCCAGAGGGAGTGCTTTCAATTTGGCCCCAGTGATACTGATTTCAGACTTCTGGCCTCCAGAACTGTGAGATCATTCATTTAGGTCATGTTTTGTTTTTTTAAGCCGCCAGGTGGGTCATACTTGGCTACAGCTGCCTCAGGAAACTAATCCAAGATGTCACCTCATTACACCCATCCACCGAGGCCAATGTCCCATTAGGTTGGTTCCTGACAGGTGTCTGCCTGAGCAGCGGAGACCCATTACCTGACTGTGACAGCTCATCCTGAGGTCAGAGTTCTGACGGTCGCAGTGGTTCTCCTGAAGTCTGCGATTCCGCACGGACGTCTCCAGCCACTCCGCAGCGTCACTTGCGCTCTCTGTGCGCACTGACATCTGCCCCTCTGGTTGACCAGCCAAATTGTTCTTGATAGGAAAACAATTTTCATCATACTCTAAAGCAGTTCTGAACTCTCTTGCAACTTAGAATCAGTCCACATCTACTTCCAGGTGTTTTCAGTGTACCTGTTTCCTCCAGCTTTTCCAGCGTCCTCAATCAATAAGATAGTCACGATAATAAAAATAGCATTATTTTGCATCTATGTGATGGTTTAATCATTTGGGAGATTTTTTTCTTTAACCATCTTATGTGAGGTAGCTAAATGAGTATTATTAATCCAACAACAAAAAAAAATACATGCAAAATGAGGCCCAGACCCAGCCTGGTGGCTCACACCTGTAATCCCAGCACTTTGGGAGGCTGAGGCAGGCAGATCACTTGAGGACAGCAGTTCGAGACCAGCCTGGCTAACGTAGTGAAACCCCATGTCTACTAAAACTCCCCCCCAAAAATTAGGTGGGCATGGTGGCGGGCGTCTGTTATCCCAGCTACTTGAGAGGCTGAAGCAGGAGAATTGCTTGAACCCAGGAAGTGGAGGTTGCAGTGAGCTGAGATTACGCCACTGCACTCCAGCTTGGGTAACGGAGTAAGACTCCGTCAAACAAACACGCACACACACACACACACACACACACACACACACAAACAGGAGGCCCATAAAAAGAGACCCAAAGAGGAGGAACGACTTGGTTTAGGTCAATAAGCCATGATTACAATCCAGGATTTGTTTAACTTCCTCATGGTTGATACCACTGGGATTCAAAGTGGTGTGTGTGTAGTTAAAGCGTTGTGGGAAAAATCCATTGGGGAATAAAAAGAAAATATTAGAACCTTCTCATATCTATTTCTCATCTAAAATTAAGAAGAATTGATCTCTGTTAATATTTGATGAGTAAATAGTGTATGTATATAATTTGCGAATAAATGAATGTCACGTATATTTTTGAATCTTTTGCTGGTGGAGGTGCATGCATTTAAAAATTAGGGAAATTGCTCTCCCCCAACCCTGCCCCATCGTTGTTTGTTTTAGCCAAGACTGATGATTTAAGCTTTAATTGAGGATGATATTTATGCATGAACATGTGGATGCAAATTGGTTGGTGATAATGAGATTACTGAATTAGTTTAGTTTACCCATTATCTGGTAGGCATGCCAGACTTGTAAATAATGACTAAGATACAAAGTACACAGAAGCAGAGACAGAGGGAATAACTTTGGAAAAATTAAAACATTCTGCAAAGTTGCAAGGCAGTGTAGAATCAGCTGACTTTCCTTGTCTATGACTCCTTCCTGGTCTGTATCTGCCACTAAATGAAGATGAAGAGGACAGCAGAAGGTGGTCTGAGGTCAGCCCTTCCTGGACCCGGGACCCAAGCATACTGAGTGCCACTGCCCAGGTACATGAAGAGGCACGCCATTTGGTGCATCAGCGGTCAGCTCACTGGACTCCTCCTTAGCAAAAGGATTCATTGTAACTTATTGACTGATTCCCCTATACCTTTTTATTGAGAGATATCTGCTACAATTTTTTGTTTTTCTTTATAAGATACTGCTTTCCAGAGTGCTCTGGAGGCTTGAGAGAGTCATAGAAAAATTATGGCATGGCCGAGAGTGGTGGCTTATGCCTGTAATTCCAACACTTCTGGAGGCTGAGGCAGGAGGATCATTTGAGGCCAGGAGTTTGAGACCAGCCTGGGCAACATAGCAAAACTTCGTCTGTATTAAAAATAATAATAGAAAATATTGGCTGGGCATGGTAATGTAGCACCTGTAGTCCCAGGTGCTCTGGAGGCTGAAGCAGGAGGATAGCTTGAGCCTGGAAGGTAGAGGCTGCAGTGAGCCATGATCACACCACTGCACTCCAGCTTGGGTGAAAGAGAGAGACCTTGTGTCTAAGAAAAGGTATGGAGAGACCCATTTTGGCTCTGTAGATGTCAGGCTCTACCTAAATTTCTGCCTCTTCCTATCTCTGCATCACTTGACCAAAAGACGGAAGAAGCCTCTCCTTTGATTTCAGACCCGTCTTGCTTGGGGAGTAAATACCTGAGAATTATAGCTCCGGCTGGGTGCGGTGGCTCATGCCTGTAATCCCAGCACTTTGGGAGGCTGAGGTGGGTGGATTGCCTGAGCTCAGGAGTTCAAAACCACCCTGGGAAACATGATAAAACCCCGTCTCTACTAAAAT
>NW_012113364.1:5237275-5250482 GCF_000951035.1 Colobus angolensis palliatus | reverse complement strand
GGGAGGCTGAGGCGGGTGGTGCCTGAGCTCAGGAGTTCAAAACCACCCTGGGAAACATGATAAAACCCCGTCTCTACTAAAATAAAAAAAAAAAAAAATTAGCTGGGCATGGTGGCACGTGCCTGTAATCCCAGCTACTAGGGAGGCTGAGGCGAGAGAGTATCTTGAACCCAGGAGGCAGAGGTTGCAGTGAGCCAAGGTCGTGTCACTGTATTCCAGCTTGGGCAACAGAGTGAGACTCTGTCTCAAAATAAATAAATAAATAAAATAGCTGGGCCTGGTGGTGCGTGCCTGCAGTCTAAGCTGCTCGGAGGCTGAGGCAGGAGGATCTGAGGCAGGAGGATCACTTGAGTCAAGGAGTTCAAGGCTGCAGTGAGCCATGGTGGCACCACTGCACTCCAGCCTGACTGACAGAAAGAGACCCAGTCTCTTAAAAAACATCATACATATAGTAGCCATTTGCAAAGGCAGATTGAAGCAGGTATGGTTGCATTTGGTTGTAAAGCAGCAAGCAGAAAGGGACAGTTGGTTCCTGGAAACATCCACTTTTATCGAAAAAAAAAAAGTACTGAAAATAAGGAAAATGGGTGTTTTAAACAGAGTGAATCTGGATTTCACCAAAGCATTTGACAAGTTTACATTGATGAATTTAGTATGTGTGTGGTTAAGATAGAAAATTATGAGCTGGATACTACTGCAATTAGGTAGAATTAGAACTGGATGAATAATTATGCCCAAAGGAAGACTCCCAGTATAACATGCCCCAGGGCTCTGTCCCCCGCTTTATTGTTTTGAAAAATTTTAGCAGTGATTCCCTGAAGCCAGTGCCTGATGGAATTAAGATCCGAGAAGATCTTGACAGGCTGGGACAATTAGGCCGAATCCAACACAATGAGATTCAGCAGAAACAATTGTAAGGTCCTGCATTTGCATCCAAACAACCAACTATACAAAAACGAGGAGAAAAGTGTGACGAGAGCGGGACCGGTTTCCAGCACAGGTGCAGGTGACGGGCTTGAGCTCCGATGTGGATCCACAGAATGACAGGACTATCAACAATGCAAATTTTACTTGGAGGCTTCACTGTTAGACATATTGCATCACATCAAGATAAGTAATTATCCTCCTATCCTTGCAAATTTTACTTGGAGGCTGCACTGTTAAACATATTGCATCACATCAGGATAAGTAATTATCCTCCTATCCTTGCTTTTTTTTTTTTTTTTTTTTTGAGATGGAGTTTCACTCTTGTTGCCCAGGCTGGAGTGCAATGGTGCGATCTCGGCTCACTGCAACCTCTGCCTCCCAAGTTCAAGCAATTCTCCTGCCTCAGCCTCCTGAGTAGCTGGGATTACAGGCACCCACCTCCACGCCTGGCTAATTTTTTGTATTTTTAGTAGAGATGGGATTTCACCACATTGGCCAGGCTGGTCTCGAACTCCTGACTTCCACACACATGAAGCGTGGGATTCAGTCCTGCTTTCCTCACCTTGAGATCACATAGATGACATTTGGAGGCAAGAACTGGGATCTCGATGGGACTCCAGAATACGTTCTGTAATGAATCCGAGATGGGATTGGGAATGCTTGCTTTACAGAGAAGAATAGGTGAAGATATGGTAGTTGTCTTTAAATAGTTTAGGTTGCCACTTGATATTTGAAGGGTTGTCATGCAAAAGAAGAATGAATCTGTTTCTGGGGCGACTCTCAAGACTATAACAGGGACCAGCTGGGGTTGGGGGGAGAGTGCGGGGGTCAGGGAAGCCACTGCTGTGAAGCCAGAGTTTGATGCAAAGTAGAGTTATGTGGCTACTAAAACTTCCAGCCGTCAACAGATTGGGCTGTAGTATGAACAAACAGTAAAACTAATAGTTGAGATTGCTGGCCATGGTGTGTTGTTGATTTAAAGGTAGCCCATGTTCTGTGAGATTTCAAATGTCTGGGTGACAAAGGTCATTAAGATATTAATATTTTAATATTAATATTTTAAAATAGCAATATATTTTACATATATCAATATTAGCATATATAAATATATTTTACATATATACATATTTTAAAATATTTATTTTACAAGCAGCCTGATGTCTGTTTGTGCCCAAGTGCACTGCAGCTGTGTTTCTGCACAGAAGTAAGTGGTCTTAGAGCCACATAATAACAGAGCTCAGATTTTTTTTTTTTTTTTTTGAAACCCAGAATCAGCTTAAATGCCTGAGCAAGCACCAAACGTCCATAAAAGCTATGCAGGTTGAGTATCCCTTATCTGAAATGCCTGGGACCAGAAGTATTTTGGATTTTTGATGGGGGGGATGGATTTTGGAATATTTGTATTATACTTACTGGTTGTGCATCCCTAATCCAAAAACCCAAAATCAGAAATCTGGAAGGCTAGGAGTCTTGCATCACAGATCATGAAAGAGATGACCTTGAGTTCGAAGATTCTATGTCAGGATTTAACAACCATCCCTGTCTATGTTAAAATGATAGTTGTTGCAAAATATATGATTTTTACTGGGGTTGTATCAGGATAACTTGTCAGGATTTGCTGGCTACAAAACTCTTCCCCACCTAACTGGATCGGTTACCGAATCTAATAGAGCTGTTTAGAATTGTCCATCTGGCTAACAAAAAGTACCTGCCAAAAGTGATTAGTTTTGCATTACCTTAATTGATTTTGAGTAATTTTCTCCTCAGAAAGTTCAATTGCACCTTGAGGGGTTATAGAATCTTCATAGAGAAAAACAAGTTTTAATTTTTATTTTTACTTATTTTTAATTAAGTTTTTTTTTTTTTTTTTTGAGATGGATGGAATCTCACTCTGTCACACAGGCTGGAGTGCAGTGGCACGATCTTGGCTCACTGCAACTTCTGCCTCTTGGGTTCAAGTGATTCTGGGTTCAAGCCTCCTGAGTAGCTGGGATTACAGGAGCGCACCACCATGCCCGACTAATTTTTGTGTTTTTAGTAGAGATGAGGTTTTGCCATGTTGGCCAGGCTGGTCTCAAACTCCTGATCTCAGATGATCCTCCTGCCTTGGCCTCCCAAAGTGCTGGGATTACAGGCATGAGCCACCATGCCCGGCCAGAAAAAGAAGTTTTTAAAAATGCTATTACAAGAAGGCGTATGTCCAGTTCATCCATAAAAACTATGCAGGCTGAGTATTCCTTATCTGAAATTCCTGGGACTAGAAGTGTTTTGGATTTTGAATTTTTTTTGTGGGGCGGGGGGATGGATTTGAGAGTATTTGCATTATACTTACGACTGGGCATCCGTAATCCCAAAATCCAAAATCTGAATGCCCCAATGAGCATTTCCTTTCCACTTCAGGTTGTCACTCAAAATGTTTCAGATTTTTTTAGCATTTCTGATTTCAGACTTTAGGATTAGGGATACTCAACCTGTATAAAGTAATTCAAATATATATTCAGTTACACTATCCAAGTTATGCTTTTTTCAACTGCCAGTACATGAAATGATTTGGTTTCGTTGGCTCTCATGGCAAGTCTGGAGATAAGATGAGCTCTTGGCTGGTGAATGTAGCCACTCAAGATGCCAGGCCTCTATCTAGCTCAGCAACTCTGCAGTTCTCTTGGCTTCTCCTTGTGGATACAGGATAACTGCTACATATTACATCTTCACAGGACAATATGCAAAGCCATAGCTGTCCCCTTTTAAGAGACAGGAAAACTTTCCCAAGAGACTTATGACATTGCATGTCATACCATCTTGAAAACTTATTGTATGGCTTTGCAGATGTTGAAACTGGCTTCTTAACGCAATCTGAGAGTTATGGCCCTAAAACATTTTTATTTTTAAAATTTAAATTTTGAATTAATATACAGTTGACATTTGGGGGTGTACCGTTCTGTGAATTTTAACATGTGTAGATTCATACACATGTACAGGTCAACACATTCAAGATACCGCTCAAGAACAGCTTGATCCTTGTTTTGATCAGGTTTTGACACCAAAACAAACCTTATGTTATGTCTTTGTGTCTAAGCTCATGAGAGATATTGGACTCTAGGTGTTTGTTTGTTTGTTTGTTTTTGTAATTGTCTTTGGTTTTGGTATTAGGACAATGTTAGCCTTATCAAATAAACTGAGATGTGTTCCTTTCTCTTTTATTTTCTGGAAGGGATTGTGTAGAATCGGCATTATTTATCCTTAAAGAAAAAAATTCTTTAAACATTTTGGTAGAATTTGCCAAGGAAGCCGTCTGGACCTCTAGATTTCTTTTTTGGGAAGTTTTAAACTATGAATGCAATTTCTTTAATAGGACTATTTAGGATGTGTCTTTCTTTGTTGGTGAGTTTTGTGTTATCCGAAGAATCGATCCATTTCCTTTGTCATTCTTGCTAAAGGTTTACATATTATATCAACCTACATTGAAAACCACACCAGACAATGTTATAATTTTGGTTTCAACCATAGAACATTTTTAAAGAACCAAACAGGGTAAGAATAATCTTATATTTACCCATATATTTGCCATTTCTTATGTTCTAAGTTCCTTTCTGGTATCATTTTATTTCTTTTTCTTTTCTTTTTTTCTTTTTGAGATGGAGTCTCACTCTGTCACCCAGATTGAGTGCAGTGGCACGATCTTGGCTCACTGCAACCTCCATCTCCCTGGTTCAAGAGATTCTCCTGCCTCAGCCTCCCAAGTAGCTGGGACTACAGGCATACGCCACCATACCCAGCTAATTTTTGTATTTTTTAGTAGAGATGAGGTTTCACCATGTTGGCCAGGCTGGTCTCAAACTCCGGACCTCAAGTGATCCACCCACCTTGGACAAAGTGCTGGGATCACAGGCGTGAGCCACTGTGACCAGCCCTAATATCATTTTATTTCTTTCTGGAGAACATCCTTTAAAATTTTTTTTTAGAGCAGGTGTGCTGACAGTGAATTCCTTTTCTTTTCTTCATTGGAAAATGTCTCCATTTTGACTGCATTCCTGAAGGTTGTTTCCACTGGATGTAGAATTCTGAGTTGATGGTTTTTTTCTCTTGGCTCTTTAACAATGTTGTTCCACTTCCTTCGGGTCTCAATGTTTTATGATAAGAAATCTGTATCATTGGAATCATTGCTTTCTGTTGGTAATGCGTCATTTATTTCTAACTGATTGCAAGATGTTTTTCTTTGTCTTTATTCTTCAGCAATTTGATTATGATATGTCTTAGGATTTATTATTTTAGATTTATCCCATTTGGGGCTTTAGGGGCTTGGTGAATCTGTTGGTTTATTTCTATTGAGAAATTTAGAAAGTTTTTGGCTATTATTTCTTTAAATATTTTTTCTTCTCCGCAGCCTTTCTCATCTCCTTTTGTGACTCTGATAGTAGGTACATTAATCACAGAATAAGAGGAGAAAGACTCACACCTTTTATTGATCTATCTTCAAATTCACTAGCTCTTCTATCACCTCCATTTCTACATTGAGCTGAGCATCTTTGCTGTTACTGTTTTTTTTATTATTATTTTTTAGTTCTGAAATTTTCATTGTAGTTTTGTTTATATCATTTATTTATTTGTCAAGACTTTCTATTTTCCCATTCCTCTCAAGATGATTTGCAAATGAGAGGAGTGGAAAGATAGAAAAAGATAAAGATCCCTCAACAAAGAAATAAATTATATAAATAAGAACACAGTATTAATGGTTTCATTAACATCTTTTTCAGATAATTCCAACAACTGTGTCAGTAGCATCTGGTGATTGTGTTTTCTTATACAGGTCAAAATTTCCTGCTTCTTCATATGCTGATTAATCATGTATTATAGTCTGGACATTTTGAATATTATGTTGTGATACCCTGACTCTTCTTTAAATCCTCCAGAGAATGTTGATATTTTTGTTTAAGCAGGCAAATTGAGTTGGTTGGGTGTAGGCTGAAGATTCTGACCAGCTTTCTTAGGATCGTGGTCTGTTCAGTTTTCCAAGGCTTTGCAAGGCTATTCAGATCTCTTCTGCTCATTGGCCATTCTGGGAGTTGTGTAGTACTTTGTTCCGTTGAGTTAGTTGTTGCTATAGAGGAGTTTGCCTTGCTAAGGAGAAATGCCTGAAACTGAGTAATTTATAAAGAAAACAGGTCTATTTGGCTCACAGTTCTGTAGGCTGTACAAGAAGCATGGCACCTCATCTGCTTAGCTTCTGGTGAGGCCTCAGGAAGCTTTCAGTCATGGCGGAAAGAAAGGAGAGCTGGTGTGTCCCAAACCAAGAGAAGGGAGCAAGAGAGAAGGGGGAGATCCCAGACTCTTCTAAACAGCCAGATCTTGCATGACTCACTACCACGCATCATGGTGAGTAGGGCACCAAGTCATTTACGAGGGATCTATCACCATGGTCCAACATCTCCCACAGGCCCCAAGTTCAACATTGGGGGTTACATTCCAACATGAGATTTGAAGGGGACAAATGTCCAAACCATCTCACATGTTTTGTAGTTTTCAGAGTCTAGGGCATGCTGTTTAGGGTTAGACAGGCATGAACAACTTGCAGGTGAGCCCAGGATTTCATACACAAAATGATGGGGTAGCTTTGCCAACCTCTTCACTCTCCAAGACCTCCTTGGTACTACTCGTTTCTTTAGGACTCTACTTTTCATTCCTATGTCCAGCAAGCTGAGGCTTTATTTGTCCTACTCTTATGCATACTTTCCTTGGCTGTATCAGCTTCCTGATCCAAGCTACAAGAGAACAGAAAGAGAAAAAGGCATCAGGCATTTTGTTCCTGCTCGAGACAATGGTTTCCTGATCAGAAGGAAAGGTTCTCCTTCAGACCCTTTTCCTACCCCTCAAGCCAGAACTGGAGGCTTCCTGGAGCTCTCACGATCCACACCCATGCCCACTGCCAGGAGTCTTTAGCATTGCATCTAGCTGGGAGGGGGGTACTCAAGGAAAAAGTATAGTAAACTCTTTGCTGGTTTGGTGTTACTTTAAATTCAGATCTTCTTCTCCAAATCACCCGCTACTATGACTTACTTCTCAGAATCCCCAAATAGCTGTTCCATGCGTTCTCTGCATGTTCCACAGCTGCCATCAGTGGAAAGAAGCAGGGTACAGTGTTGCTTCCTCTATCCATCATCAGAAACTCTTAGAAATTTTTCATGGGCTTTTTTCAACCTAAGTAGTTAATTGAATGTTTTATCATAAATGAGGTCACTATAACCAAGTTACGGGAAATTACGGGAGGACTGGGATTATAAAATACCGAGTGAATGCCACAAGAACTCACCAAAAATTGGGATGTCAGCTATCATGAGTCTTTTGCTGTGGGTACCTGGAGTTCACAACTGATAATCATTTGCAACCTTGAAAGCTAAACTCTGAAACCTATTATAGTTCAATTTCCTTTTGGAAATATTGTGCTTCTAACAAGATTTGAGAGCAAGGTAATTTCCAAGTAGTTTCCTTTAAATTTAGCCTGAAGTATTGACATATTGGCTTTTTCTTTCAGAAAACTTTTGCCAAGGCAAGAATGAGGATTGGGAGTTCCTAAGTATTAGGGATTCTCAGGGTTTGGTTCAGTCTGCCCATATTTTCTTGACATGGGTTATTGAAGGAATCTTCATCCCTACGGCTGTCATTTGAGCATTCCTTTTGTATAGCATCCCTATCATACCATTGCTAATGAAGACCAGGTAAGTGGCAGGAGAAAGTAATCCCTCTGATCTATTTTAGGAGGTCTAGAGCTTGGAAAGAGATAAATGGAGAAAGATTTGTGAAGACCGTAGATGGAATGACATTCCTAAGAGTGGTTTGTTCATTTTCCTTGATAAAGGTTTTTGAAAGTGACCATTTAAAAGGAATCCGTTCTGCACATCTCTTGTGAATCCCAGAAGTTTTCAACTGCTTAATCCACTTCTAAAATTTTAGTTTAAAAATATAATTGAAAGTGGATATTCACAATCCAGGAAGCATAACATTTAGGTTTAAGTCCAAGTTTAAAACCTTGAATCTTCAATGAAATGGAAACATGTCAAAATGATTACACTTCCCCCTGTTGACAGCTGGGTTTTAAAGCCAGACAGCATTCTTCGTTTTGGACTTTTGTTTTTTTAATGCAGAATACCGTGGCTTCTTTTGCCCGTCACTGTCCTTTTGCACTGCATTGCAACTCAGCATCCCTAGTGCCTATGATCTATATGGGGCAAAGGCATATTTTTCAAAGAGAGCTTGTGAAGTTATTCTTCTCCACTATTTCAGTTCAGAGCTTACCGTCTTCTAAAGTCCTGCCCCCTTGGCCCTCTGCCCAGGGTGTGGACAGACACGCTTGGGTGTTCCCTAAAGGCTCCAGCTTGTTGGCTGAGTGTGGTTGCTCACGCCTGTAATCCCAGCACTTTGGGAGGCCGAGGTGGGCAGATCACCTGAGGTCAGGAGTTTGAGACCAGTCTGACCAACATGGTGAAACCCTGTCTCTACTAAAAATACAAAAAAATAGCTGGGTATGGTGGTGGGCACCTGTAATTCCAGCTATTTGGGAGGCTAAGGCAGGAGAATCTCTTGAACCTGGGAGGTGGAGGTTGCTGTGAGCCGAGATCATGCCACTGCACTCCAGCCTGGGTGACAGTGCGAGACTCCATCTCAAAAAAAAAAAAAAAAGATTCCAGCTTGTTGCAGCTCCTAGCCACCCCCAGCAGCCACTAAGAAATATTTACTCCCACTTTTTACTCAAGCGAGTTAATTTCTGAAGGTGAAACAATTGCACTTAAAATCATCCAGGGTCTCATCTGGATACGACTGGTAGTACATACAGATATTTAATGTGGTGTGATTATTTAATATGTGGTGTAGTGGTGCGGCCCCAGAAGAGCAATTTTCTATACAATTCTAATTTTGCATGAAATGATCCGGATGGTGGTTGTATAACATTCTGGATAATATGGGTTGGTGCCAAGTGATATCTTAACTTCTGCACAACTTGGAAAACTGTGCTGCGTGTTCTATAGAGGAAATTATCAGCATTCAGCAGCAGTATTTGCTTGCCAGAACCATTACCCCTCAAGAACGCTTTCATGTAGACACTCGAAGGCATGAAAAAGAGAAACAACTTCCTGTTCTATTACAAACATATTTCATGCCAATACAGAAACGATAAGACCACACCAAAACAGGGGATCAATGGAGAAATATATGGCTTTCTGTAAGATGTTGTAGAACCAATTTTATTATGAAGCGATTTGTTTTGTTTTGTTTTGTTTTTTTCCCACTAAGCCTTTTGCACTCATTATGGTAAAGAGTTTTAATAACATGTGTAATCTTCACAATACAATATCAAGTAAAAAGGACTGGAAAACATAATTTTAATTATTTTGTTTATTTGCTTAGAAGAAAATGAGGAGAAAATGCACATATGTTATTTCTGGGCAGTGGGTTGATTTTTCGTTTCCTATTTATATTCCTTATTCTTTTCCATTTTTCACTGTTACAAACAGTGTTACGATAAACAGCATGATGCAGAAATCTTTGTCCAAATTTATGAACACTTCATCGGGACAGATTCCAGAAAAGGAATGATTGAATCAAAAAAAAAAAGGAACTTTTTATCTAAATGCCATTGCCAAATTAGTATGCAGAAAGTCCATACCCCTGTTTGTTACCATCAGTATTAGTGAGAAGACCCAGCAAACTGTGTACTCTCAGTCTTTTCACTTAAAAATAAAATCTGGCCAGGCTCCATGGCTCAAGCTTATAATACCAGCATTTTGGGAGGCCAAAATGGGAGGATTACTTCAGGCCAGGCCTTCAAGACCAGTCTCGGCCACACAGTGAGACTCCATCTCTACAAACATGTTTTAAAAACAGCTGGGCTTGGTGGCATGTGCTTGTAATCCCAGCTACTGGGGAGGCTGAGGCAGGAGGGGCACTTGAGGCCAGGAATTTGAGACTGTAATGATCTATGATCATGCCACTGCACTCCGGCCGAGGCGACAGAGTGGGATCTTGTTTTTAAAACAAACAAAACAACAACAACGACAAAAACGAAATAACGTTGCATACTGGGGATATGGAACATGCTAGCTCACTATTGCTTTAATTTGCATTTATTTTCATATTATTGAAGTTGAACATTTTCTACATGTTTAATATTTGTATTTGTCTTTTGTGGATTATCTGTTTGTATCTTTTAGTATTCATCTTTCGATGAATTTCTTCATATTTGAAGAATGCTATTCTTTTGCCATATTCATTGCTTAGCGTTTTCTGAGATTATTGCTAAGTATCTAATTTAGTCTCTGATGTTTTCAACGTGCAGAGTATGTTAGCAAGTCTGTGAATCTTTATTTTTTTGTTATTCCTTTATTGATTTTAAGCTTAGATAAGATTTTCTTCATTTTACCTATATATTTCTCTAATTTTTTATCCTCTAATTTGTGTTCTAGAGTAAAATGCCAAGGGAGGAATAAAATCGATTTTTCCTTTCAAATTCTTAACCTGTCTTTTCAGCACCATTTGTTAACTCAGCCTCTTTTTTTCCATTCGATTATTTCTGTTTATTATCTTTATTTACTAAGGCTTATTTCTGAATTATCTTGTTTTGTTTATCTCCTACTTAGCCCTCATCGGTACTTTTTTATCGTAGTTTTATGATAGATTTTATTACTAGATGTAGCATTATGGTCCTTAATTACTTTTAGAGATTTTCTTTCCTGCTCATTCTTCCAAATGACCAATTCACTGGGACATTTTCAAAAAAATTCCATAGAGATTTTTCCTGAAATTGCATTAAACATATCCATTAATTTAGGAAGAATAAAAATTGTTAGAATAATCCTTCTACCAGGATGCATGGTATTCTTTTATGTTTTCTTTTAAAGGCTTTAAAACTATCTAACTAAACTTGTTTAGTCCTAAATGTCATTTTTTTTTTTTTTTAAAATAGAGACAGGGTCTTGCTCTGTTGCCCAGGCTGGATTGCAGTGGTGTAATCATAGCTCACTGCAGCCTCAGCTCCTGAGCTCAAGCAATCCTCCTGCCTCAGCCTCCTGAGTAGTTGGGACTATGGGTATGTGCCACCAAGACTGGCTAATTTTTTTTATTTTTTCATTTTTTGTGGAAATGAGGTCTTGCTATGTTGCCTAGGCTGGTTTCAAACTCCTAGCCTCAAGCAATCCTCCTGCCTTGGCTCCCCAAAGCATTAGCATTACAGGTGTGAGCCACTGAGCTTGATGCTAAATGTCATAAAGTAGTAATTTTTCAATAAAATTACTCATTTCACAAAAGTTTTAAAATGTGTTTGCTTTCAGTTATATAAAGTACAGTATTTCACAATTGTTATCTCCTCTGTATTTGTTGCTACATAGTTTTTCTCAGTTGCAATTTTATTTGAATCTTTCTAGATTAGATTTGTTAATTATTCATATGTTTTATAGTTTTCTCAAAGAATCCTCTTTTTTTGCAACGGTGATGACCATATCTATTTGTGTATTTCCCAATTAACTAATTCTGCCATTCCCTTAATTCTGTCATTACCCCATTACCATATTTATGTTTAACTTTTCTAAGCTTTAATTTCCTGGTAATTTATGTCTTTATTTGTATTGGGGTTACTTTTTCTGTTGTTTAATCAGCCTCTGTTAATCTTTACCAGCCTGGTTAAAATGATGGATCCTGGAGTTCAACTGCCGAGTTCAGAACCCCCACCTCACCCTGCCCCACCCAGCCCCAGGCCTGGCCCGTGCAAACTAAGCATAATATCTTCTGATTTCCACTTCCTGTTTTAGGACATGAAATAATAATAATATCTACCTCGTTAGTGTGGTGTGAGGATTAAATGAGTTAACTCATGTACTATGATGCCTGGCACACAGAAAATGCTCCGTGGATGTCAGCGATCATAAACAGCATTTCTCCTCCATCTGTTCTTTGGCTGTTTCTTTGGAATTCCTGTCCTCATCAGGTTAGATCTCAGGGATCTTAGTCTCCAGGTCTCTCAGCTTTTACCTCCCAATCTCTAGTCCTGTGGTTTCTGTTTTGTTTTGTTTAATTTTTATTTTAGGTTCTGGATTACATGTGCAGGTTTGTTATAATAGGTAAAGTCATATCACAGGGGTTTGTTGTACAGATTATTTTGTCACCCATGTAGTAAACCTAGTACCCAATACTTATTTGCGGTACTGTCTCTCCTTCACCTTCAAGTAGGCCCCAGCATCTGTTGTTCCCCTCTTTGTGTCCATGTGTTCTCATCATTTAGCTCCCAGTTATAAGTAAGAACATGCAGTATTTGGTTTTCTATTCCTGCATTAGTTTGCTAAGGATAATAGCTTCCAGCTCCATTCATGTTCCTGCAAAAGCCATGATTTCATTCTTTTTTTATGGCTGCATAGTATTCCATGATATATATATGTACATACATGCAGCCAACAAGCATATAGAAAAAGCTCAGTATCACTGGCCATTCGAAAAATGTAAATCAAAACCATAATGAGATACCATCTCATACTAGTCAGAATGGCTATTATGAAAAAGTAAAAAATAACTACACTGCTGGTGGGAATGTAAACTAGTACAGCTGCTATGGAAAACAGTGTGGAAATTCCTTAAAGAACTAAAAGTAGAACTACCATTTGATCCAGCAATCCCACTACTGGTATCTAGCCAGAGGAAAAGAAGTCCTTATATGAAAAAGATACTTGCGCAATCATGTTTATAGCAGCACAATTCACAATAGCAAAATCATGGCACCAACCCAAATGCCCATCAATCAAAGAGTGGATAAAGAAACTGTGGTATATACCTGTATATATGATGGACTACTACTCAACCATAAAAAGGAATGAATTAACAGCATTTGCAATGACCTGGATGAGATTAGAGACTATTATTCTAAGTGAAGTAACTCAGCAATGGAAAACCAAACATCGTATCTTCTCACCAATATGTAAGAGCTAAGCTATGAGGACACAATGGTGTAAGAATGATACGATGGACTTTGGGGACCTGGGGGGAAGGGTGGGAGGGGGGCAAGAGATAAAAGACAACAAATATGGTGCAGTGTGTACTGCTGAGGTGATGGGTGCACCATAATCTCACAAATCGCCACTAAAAAACATACTCATGTAATCAAATACCACCTGTACCCCAATAACTTATGGAAAAATAAAATCAAAAAAATAAACTTTGATAAAGGTTGCAAAAGAAAACTGAAGTTGCTACATAGATCTAAAAAAAATGACAGATGCCAGTAAGGTTGGGGAGTAAAGGAAAC
>NW_012113364.1:5233570-5235944 GCF_000951035.1 Colobus angolensis palliatus | reverse complement strand
CCCCCAGAGCCTGCTGGAGTAAATAGGTGTGGTCCTTTCTCAGGGAGCTCCCTGGGGAAGGTGTAGATCTTCTGTATCCTCTCTCTGCCTTCCCTCCAGAGACCTGCCTGCCCTGGCCGATGTCCACTCCAGAGGCGACTTGCCAAGACAGCAGGTCGGGAGTTTTCGCTGTTGTATACTCACAGCCCCTGAACTCTGCATTTGCTCCATTTTCTAAATGGTTATTTCTGCCACACAAGAAAATGATTGATTTTTTAAAATGTTTGTCCAGGACTCAGTCACTGTTAGTAAATTCCCGGAATTACAATGGAGTCACTTCTTTTTTTCTAGATAGACAATCATACTATCCCCTGAATAGCGATCATCTTGTCTCACGAATTCCTTCAGTCATCTTTCTCACTTGTATCTCAAGTCATAACATTGGCCAGAACACGGAGAACAATACTGAATAAAAATGATAGCAAGCATCCTTGGGGCATTGCTTATTTTAATGGAAATTCCTCTGGTGTAGGAGAATATGCTTCTGCCTTGAGATAGATCACTCTTACTTTGTCGAGAAAGGATTATTCTTGTCCTCGTTCTAAAAAGTCCTGAAGGAATCTTATATTTTCCCCAGCACTGTTTGCAGCTTCCATAGAGATTGTCAAACTTTTTATTATGTTATTGATTTGATTTCATATATGGATTGATTTTTCTAGTGTTACATTGTAGTCAAGTCCTGGAATGATCTGTACTTGGCCATGGTCAGCTATGTTTGGAGCATATTTTAAATTAGATTTTCCAGTTCCAGCTTTAGGGTTTTTGCATGTGAGATGTGTTGGTTGGTTTTCTTTTGCGTATTTTTGTATGAGAGTTATGTTAACTTTTCCACTTTTTCTTCATCCCGGAACAGTTAATATAACATGAGGAGTGTCTACTTCTCAACAACAGGAAAAAACTCAGATATAGTTTTTCCTAATTTGAGAAGCTTTTCAGGTATTTTTAAAAACTAGTTTATCGGTTTTAGAAATCTGATTTCATTGTTTTTCTGCATTTTCTTAAATCAATACTAATGAATCTTTTTTTAATAAAGTCATTAGTTTCACAAAAAATCTAAAAGAGATTAGCTTTTGGTTATACAAAGTACAGTATTTTATCTCTTCTATATTTGTGGCTGCATAGTTTTTCTCAGTTGTAATTATATTTTCTTCTTTCTGGGTTAGTTTTCTCAAATAATTCTCTTTTTTGATAAAACGCATATATCTATTTGTGAAGTTCCCAATTAATGAATTCTACCATCACCATAATTATATCATCACCCCATTATCTTTATGTCTAAGTTTTCTAAATTTTTAAAAGAGTTTTCTTAACAAATAATAAAGGATTGATTGATTGATTGATTATAGTGGAGTCTCGCTCTGTCACCCAGGCTGGGATGCAGTGGCACAATCTCGGCTCACTGCAACGTCCACCTCCCAGGTTCATGCGATTCTCCTGTCTCAGCCTCCCAAGTAGCTGGGATTACACCATGCTTTGCTAATTTTTGTATTTTTTTTAGTAGAAATGAGGTTTCACCATGTTGGCCCAGCTGGTCTCGAACTCCTGACCTCAAATGTTCCTCCCACCTTGGCCTCCCAAAGTGCTGGGATTACAGGCGTGAGCCACCAAACCCAGCCCAAAATAATGAAATTATCTTAATGCTATGAATTACCTCTGAGAATTCTTTGATTAATACCTACATATTTGAGTTATGTAATATTCTCACTGTCGTTTTCTTTAAAAGATATTGTCTTGCATTTGTATTCTTCATTGATCAGGAGAGTGTTTTCCATTTTAGAGTGATCTAGGGCTCTCTGCTTGAATGTTTAGTATAATATTAAATCCTAGTTTCTTTGGGTTTGAGTAGGAGAATGAGGTCTGTATATTTCAGCTTTGAAAAATTAGTTGTTTTTTTGTGTGATCTAGCATATAATCCTGTTTTTATAAGTGTTTCGTGAATGTTTTAAGAGGTGTAGCCTTTTTTTCCTACAGCATTCTGTATATTACCTCTTATTTTACCATGTGTATAGCTAATAATCTAGTAATTGCCATTGTACTGCTGAAATTCTCATCTTGAAAGACAACATGGCATAATGGAAAGAAAAGAATGTTTTAGAGTGAAGGTAAATCAGGGTTCAAATCTGAATTTTATTACAATTAGTGGCATAATCTTATACAGGTCACCTAATATCTGAGCCTCCCTTATGCCTTGTTAAAACAGGGACATCAATTAATACCTACCTTCGGCCGAGCGAGAGGGCTCACGCCTGAAATCCCAGCACTTTGGGAGGCCAAGGCAGGCGGATCATTTGTGGTCAGGAGTTCAAGATCAGCCTGACCAACATGATGAAACCCC
>NW_012113364.1:5220697-5231524 GCF_000951035.1 Colobus angolensis palliatus | reverse complement strand
ATGGTGAAACCCGGTCTCTACTAAAATACAAAAATTAGCCAGGTGTGGTGGCACGTACCTGTAGTCCCAGCTACTTGGGAGGTTGAGGCAGGAGAATCGCTTGAACCTGTATAAGTAACCTGTATAAGGCAGAGGTTGCAGTGAGCCAAGATCATGCCACTGCACTTTAGGCTGGGCAACAGAGCAAGACTCTGTCTCACACACACAAAAAAGCAGCAATATGAATGAGTGAAGCCTCCGATATCTGTGCCACACTGTGATAGATGCTTATGAGCATCTCTTACTTTGCTCACATCGTGGAGACCACTGCCCCAGACAATATCCAATTTCCCTGCATTTTCCTTCTGCAGCATTTTCCCCTTTCTAACACACACACCCTTGTGAGTCCTTGCTTGTCTGTGCTCCCAGCTGAACTCTAATTTCCTAGAGGACAGTGTCTGCGTGGCCCCTGTTCACTGCAGTATCCCCAAGGCCGAGCACGATGGCTGCCACATCAGGGGTTTGGGTAAATATTGACGTGAGTTAGAAGTTGCAGTTCCCTGCCAACGCATCCCAGGTAGGCTTTGACTTTGCTGGTGCATTGTCATTGTTCTTGCTTTTTCTCCTCACTGAAGCCAGGCTCTATTTTCTTTTTTCTATGTCATCTTATTGAGACAAGGTTCTGCTCTGTTACTCTGACTGCAGTGCAGTGGTGCCATCATAGCTCACTGCAGCCTTAAGTCCTGGGCTCAAGCAATCCTCGTGCCTCAGCCTCCCAAGTAGCTGGAACTACAGGTGCTCACCACCACACTCAGCTAATTTTTTATTTCTTTTGTAGAGATGGCGTCTTGCTATGTTGTCCAGGCTGGTCTCAGACTCCCAGCCTCTCACCTCAATCTCCCAAAGTGCTGAACAGGTAGGGAGTCTCGCTCTGTTGCCCAGACTAGAGTGCAATGGCACGATCTTGGCTCACTCAACCTCTGCCTCCCAGGTTTGAGTGATTCTTCTGCCTCAGACGCCAGAGTAGCTAGGATTACAGGCACCTGCCACCACACCTAGCTGATTTTTGTATTTTTTATAGAGACGGGGTTTCACCATGTTGGCCAGGCTGGTCTCAAACTCCTGACCTCAGATGATCCACCCGCCTCCACCTCCCAAAGTGTTGGGATTACAGGCATGAGCCACCACATCCCTCCTCTCTACAAAAAAATTTAAAAATGAATCAGGCATGGTGGTATGTGCCTGTAGTCCCAGCTACTCAGGGAGGCTGAGGCAGGAGAATTGCCTTAGCCTCAGAATTGGAAGTGCAGTCAGCTATGATTGTGTCACTGCACTCCAGCCTGGGCAACAGAAAGAGACCCTGTCTCAAAAAGAAAAAAAAAAGAAAAGAAAAGAAAAAGGAGGAAGAAAACTGGAGCCTGTGGAGCCTATGGCTCCCACTCATTGCATTACTTTCCGGTGCTGGAACTTCTCCCCATGTCATATGCTGGGGTTGTTCCTGCAACTCAAGGTCAAAACAGAGGCACCAAGAAGGGAGAGGAAATAGATAAAATGGAAGGGGGACAAGATGCCAGACTTCCTGGTAATCCAAGCACGCATAGTCAGGAGCTGGCTGTCTGGGTGCCTTGATTTTGCAGACCTGGGTCTCCCAGCTTGGGGCAGGCAGCGTATGCTGTTCGCGCCACTTCCTACCCTTTCCTGGCAGGTCCTTTCTAGTAGTGCTTGCAGAGACCACCAGCTTTGTTTCTCCATCCGCTTCACTGGAGCCGTGCTGAGTGTACGTTCCCCAGATTCGTTCAAATGGATGACTATCTTCAGCTTCTAGGACCTCTGTGACTTTGTGTCTTTTTCTAGTTTCATGGAGACTTCCATGAGAAGTTGAGCAAAAGCATCAGAAATTGATATCTCCATGCCTCTTAATCCTGAAGTCAAGATTATTCTGCAGTCATTGCATCCATATTCTCAAAATGCCTAACATATTTCAGATCAGAAGTTTTAGGCTGTGGCTGGGTGCAGTGGTTCACGCCTCTAATCCCATTGCTTTGGGAGGCTGAGGTGGGAGGATTGCTTGAGGCCAAGAGTTGGAGATCGGCCTGGGAAACATAGCGAGACCCCATCTCTTCAAATAATTAAATAAATAAATAATTAGCCAGGCATGGTGGTGCACACCTGTAGTCCTGGCTACTCAGGAACCTGAAGCAGGAGGTTCACTTGAACCCAGTAGTTTGAGCCTGCAATGAGCTGTGATTGTACCACGGCACTCTAGCCTGGATGACAGAGCAAGACTCTGCTGAAAAAAAAAAAAAAAAACAAAATTAAGCTGAAATTATTCTCTGAAGGTTAAAAAATACCCTGTAACCATCGGAGTAGATAGAAGGTAAGGTTTGATGCAATTGAGAGGCCTTTTTTCTGTCTTGCCTGGATACTTTCTCTTCCATATGGATCCCTGAGGGAGGCATGAGTATCGGAGAAGTTGGAATGGGAAATAAAGCCCCCCTTTATATCTGCCTTGCTCAGCCGCCATCTCCCCGTGCAGAAAAGAAGACAGGGGTAAGGTGGCTTGGCCTACTCTGAGGAGGCTGGCGCTGGATGAACCTACCACATAGATGAGAAACACGACCAGAAATGGGCTTCAGCTCTGAGCACAAACTTTTAGCACGTCCTGGGAGCCAACCCCATCCGATTTGCTCCTGCTGCTCTGCTCTTTGGAGGAGAGGAGAGAGAGGGGACAATAGCAGCACTAGGAAGTGCTGCCCCAACTCTCATATTCACCCCTGATATGGTTTTGGTTGTGTCCCCACCCAGATCTCATCTTGAACTCCCTTGTGTTGTGGGAGGGACCTGGTGGGAGGTCATTGAATCATGGTGGGGGTGGGGAGACTTTCTCGTGCTGTTCTTGTGATAGTGAATAAGTCTCACAAGACCTGATGGTTTTAAAAAGAGATGTTCCCCTGCACAAGCTCTCTCTCTTTGCCTGCTGCCATCCATGTGACTTGCTCCTTCTTTGCCTCCCGCCATGATTGTGAGGCCTCCCCAGCCATGTGGAACTGTAAGTCCAACTAAACTTCTTTCTTTTGTAAATTGCCCAGTCTCAGGTATGTCTTTATCAGCAGCATGAAAACGAACTAATACAACCCCATTACTTCTTTTTTATTTAAGAGACAGGGTCTCACTCTGTTGTCCAAACTGGACAGCTGCAGCCTCAAACTTCTGGGCTCATGCGATCCTTCTGCCTCGACCTCCAGAGTGGCTGGGACTAAAGCATAGGACCATCACACCTGGCAAAGTTTTTTAAAAATTTTTTGTAAAGATGGGATCTGGCTATATTGTCCAAGCTGGTTTCAAACTCCTGACCTCAAGCTATCCTCCCGGGTCAGCCTCCCAAACTATTGGGATTCTAGGCATGAGCCACCATGCCTGGCTTGATTTTCCTACTCTGCTATGGTTAACTGATATTTTTCATTCTAATGTAAAGTGTGCATAAAAACGTTTTTTCTATTTTTATTGTTCTGCATTATGTAATACATACAAAAACTTTGTGCTTATTGTTCCACTCCCCTGGGAAATGGGCTTCCTGGGGGTGCTGGACTGGTGAAGGCAATGAATCTCTCTGGGTTGTCCAGACCTTTATTTAACTTTGACCAGCTGTGTGGGGATAAGGTAGTTCAGGAACTAGGAGAGCCTGCTGAATGTAAAATTCCATGAACAGAAGCAGAGAATGACGAGACTGTGCTAGTTCTTTCAGAAAAACAGCAGCACCCTTGCACTGCACAGAGTTAAACATCCCAGATCTGGAAGGACCCTACCTTGTGTCACGAGCAGCTGCAAGATCTATATTAGGGCCTCTGAACCACGAGAAACCATGCATCTATTCCTGCTCTAGGTCGAAATGTTTATTTCTATAAATTTTTGTGGCCTTGGCTCAATGACTCAGGAACTCAGAATAAGAGTGGGGGTGTGTGCAGAAGTGTTGGCCTAGCAAGATATCCTTAGGATGGCACATTTGCAAGGCTGGCCCTTAGCTGCTTTCTGGAAAATTGGAGTTTTGGAGGGGTCCCACCATTCCTAAAACTCTTAAGAGTGGTTCATCATGGCCTGTTTGTTCAAACAATATGGTTTATGCTAAGCACCATTTTCCTTTTGGGAGTCTTATTTATTTATTTTTAAGAGGTAAAGTCTCACTCTGTTGCCCAGGCTGGAGTGCAATGACACAGTCAGAGTTCACTGCAGCCTCAACCTGCTGGCCTCAAGCAATCCTGCAGCCTCAGCCTCCCAAAGTGCTGGGATTATACGTGTGATCCACTGCTCCTGCCCCTGTTTGAGAGTCTTGAATTTGAGTACATGCCAGGCAGAAAGTGCCAGCATGACCAGCCCCTGATGAAAACCCTGGACATTCATTCTCTAGTGAACTTTCCTGGTGGGCAGCATTTCACATCTATTGACACTACTCGTTGTTAAGGGAGTGATGCCTGTCCTGTGGATGCTACTGGGAGAGGATTCTGAAATCTTGAGTCTGGTTTCCTCTAGATTTTTGCCCCACACTCTGGATCTTTTAGATGATTGTGTGTTGTATTCTTTCTCCATAATAAATTATAGCTACACATACAACTGTATGCTCAGTCTTGGGAGGACTTGTACCAAACTATTGAACATGGTACTGGATCTTGGGTGTCCCTCCAACACATGGCCCACCCACCTAACGTGAGATACCTCCAATGCATAACCCGTCTGAAAGCCTGCAGCCCACTTTGAACCAAGTTGCTACTCCTAAGTCCCTTTTATAAAAATTCTGGTGCTGCTGTCAGGGCAAGAACATGGTTTTTGCCATCTTGCTATTCTGTGTTAGTCTGTTCTCAGGCTGCTAATAAAGACTTACCCGAGACTGGATAATTTATAAAGGAAATAGGTTTAATGGACTCATAGTTCCACATGGCTAGGGAGGCCTCGCAATCATGGCAAAAGGCAAGGAGGAGCAAAGCCACGTCTTACATGGTGGCAGGCAAAGAAGGAAAGGCCATTTGCAGGAGAATTCCCCTTTATCAAACCATCAGATCTCATGAGACTTATTCACTGTCTAGAGAACAGCACAGGAAAGACCCACCCCCATGATCCAATTGCCTCCCACTGGGTCCCTCCCATGACACGTGGGAATTATGAGGTTTGTGCCAGGTGTGATGGCTCATACCTGTAATCCCAGCACTTTGGGAGGTTGAGGTGGGCAGATCACCTGAGGTCAGGAGTTCGAGACCAGCCTGGCCAACATGGTGAAACCCTGTCTCTACTAAAAATACAAAAATTAACCGAGTGTAGTGGTGCGCACCTGTAATCCCAGCTACTTGGGAGGCTGAGGCGGGAGAATTGCTTGAATCCAGAAGGCAGAGGTTGCAGTGAGCCGAGATCGGACCACTGCACTCCAGCCTGGGTGACAGAGCCAGACGCTGTCTCAAAAAAAAAAAAAAAATTGGGGTGGGGACACAGCCAAAACATATCACACCCCGATCCCCTCACTCCAGTGATCAGCCCCACAATGTCCCTTTCTCAGTCTTCATCCTACCTGGCCCTCTGTGGCATTGAACATTACTAGAGACTAACCTTTTTAACATTACTAGAGACTAACACTTTTTAAGAGGTTGACATTAAAGGATTAGGCAAAAGAATTCTCAGGGTAGGGAAGGGGTGCTTTCTCGTTCAATTTGAGCTAAAGGTGTTTCCTAAGAGCCATTTGTAGAGATTGACTTCTGATTGCTGCAGCATAAAGCATACAGCGGCTTATGTTTGAGCCACTTGCAAAAAGTTTAAAGGCCTGGGCTGGGGCTGGAGCTGCTGTTGAGTTTAGTAACCAAGCAGAACAGGAGAGGGTTGCCTTTGGAAGAGCTGCCATCTCAATGATACGTGGGACAATGGAGGAGCCTGCTTGGGAATGTCTTGAGGATCTCCTAGAGTGCTAATATTGCCTCAGAGGAGGGAGAGACCTTCAGAAGCCCAGAGGTTTGGGAGGACATTTTCAGTAGCCAAAAGTGGGAGAGGCCTGGGCCCCCCTTTTCCCTTACTCTTCCAAGTCTATCCAACTATGGTGTGGCTAGAAACTGTAGCTGCACTGTGGGGAAGAGGGTGGACTCAGTAAGAGTGGTGGTGGTGGGGGAGACCTTGATCTATTCCTCTTCCCCACTCTAGGTTTACTAGCCTGGATCAAGCCCAAGTCAAAAGAGGGAAGGTGTTTTCTTTCAATGGAGGGAAGTCTGTGGTTATGTGGTTAGTAGCCTGCACGGGATCTTTTATTATCTAAAAGTTACTGGATGACTTTTGATTCCTTAAGAGTCTATAACAAAGCCATGGGACCAGCCCAGTGCTCTCTTCGGGAAATGATATGAGACAAGGAAGCTTGAACAGGGAGTTGTGAGAAAGAGCAAAGTGTTTCTGCTTGCACCCTGTGGAGTCTAGCTCATCCAACACGCCACCTACACAGCTGCTCCTCACAGTCCTCTTTCCTGCCTTGCTCCTTTCCTTCCTTTGTTCTTGATGAGTTCATCTGGCTAGATACAAACAACTGAATTCACTGTTTAGTTTTTAAATTTTATTTACCTTTTGTACAGGTAAATGGTTCTGAACCTTTTCTGAACAGGTAAATGGTTTTGAACAGTCATATGGTTCAAATATCAAAAATTATGAAAAGATATTTAAGGCTAGGCAAGGTGGCTCACACCTATAGTTCTAGCTCCTCGTGTTACAGGAAAGTGGTCCTGATCCAGACCCCAAGAGACAGTTCTTGGATCTCATGCAAGAAAGATTGTGGGGTGAGTCCGTAGAGTAAAGTGAAAGCAAGTTTGTTGGGAAAGTAAAGGAATAAAAGAATGGCTACTCCATAGAGAGAGCAGCCATGAGGGCTGCTGGGTGCCCATTTTTATGGTTATTTCTTAATGATATGCTAAACCAGGGGTGGATTATTTATGCCTCCCCTTTTTAGACCATATAGGGTAACTTCTTGATGTTGCCATGGCATTTGTAAACTGTCATGGCGCTGGTGGGAGTGTAGCAGTGAGGAGGACCAGAGGTCACTTTCGTTGCCATCTTGATTTTGGTGGGTTTTGGCCAGCTTCTTTACTGCAGTCTGTTTTATGAGCAAGTTCTTTATGACCTGTATCTTGTGCTGACCTCCTGTCTCATCCTGTGCCTTAGAATGCCTAACCTTCTGGGAATGCAGTACAGAGAATTTCAGCCTTATTTTACCCAGCTCCTATTCAAGATGGAGTTGCTCTGGTTCAAACGCCTCTGACACTAGCACTCTGGGAGGCCGAGGTGGGAGGGTAGCTTGAGGTCAGGAGTTCAAAGTTACAGTGAGCTGTGATCACACCAACTGCACTCCAGCCTGGGTGACAGAGCAAGGCCCTATCTCAAAAAAGAAAAAAAAAATAGATGCTAGATTGATGCAAAAGTAATTTCAGTTTTTGCCATGCTGATGGAATGGGAATTCTGGAGTCCATGGAAGGCTTGAAACTTCCAGGAGAAGGCTTGGGGGTGGTGTAAAGGTAGCTCCCCATTCCTCACCTACAGCACTGTACTTGTGTTCCAGGAAGCTGTGTATGCATTCCAGGAGCAGCGTGCACACAATTTGTGAGAACTCGGTTAAATAAAAACATCCTGTCCTCCAAATACCAGGGACCTGTGTTCTGATCACTGATCAGTGGTTCTGATTACAAAGGTGCAGACAAAGAGGCTGGAAGCCATTGCTGGTGCACCTGGCCCCCTGTTGCAAGCCCCTCCCCCTCTGATTGAAGTTGCTTTCAGGGGATTTTAAGGTCCAGTGTCCTGTCCCTCCATCCCCCTTCCCCCCACTTCCCCACTTTTATTTTCCCTCTTTGGGGAGCCAGACATTAAGGAGTAGGACATTCAAAAGCAATTGCCTCTACAAGGAACACTAGAAAGTAAAACACTAGAAAGGTAAACAGGCCCAGGGAAAGGTACAGGCACAGAAAAGACCTGAGAAGACATTCAGTTTAGTCAGATTGATCACTGGCATAGAGACAAGATATTCAGGCTTGGGTGGTAAAGGCAGCTCCCCATTCCCCACCCACAAGCCTGTACTAGTGCTTCAGGAAACTGTGTATGCATTCCAGGAGTAGCTTGCACAGTTTCCGAGAACTAGGTTAAATAAAAACATCCTGTCCTCCAAATATCAGGGATCTGTGTTTTGATCACAGTGTTTGCAGTGTTTGCTTCCTCTGAACCTTGATGAGTTCATCTGACTGGATACAAACAACTGAATTCATTGTTTAGTCTTTACATTTTATTTATTTTTTGAACAGTTAATAAATTATATGGTTCAAATACCAAAAATTGTGAAAAGATATTTAAGGCTAGACAGGGTGGCTCACACCTGTAGTCCTAGCTCCTAGCACTTTGGGAGGCCGAGGTGGAAGGATGGCTTGAGGCCAGGAGTTTGAGGTTACAGTGAGCTGTGATCACACCACTGCACTCCAGCCAGGGTGACAACCAAAACAGTAAACAAAAACTAAAACAATACAAGTAAATCAAAACAAATCAAAAATGACAAAGTAATAACAAAAAATAAATCCTTGGGAGAAGGGAGAATCTGATTTCCAGAGATACCACTTGTTACATTAACATATCCAGTTTTCAGCAAAACGAAATCACAAAGCATAAAAGAAACAAGAAAGAATGGCCCATTCAAAGGGAAAAAAATAAACAGAAGCTGTTCCTGAAAAAGACCTGATGGCAGATCTAATACACAAAGAATAAAGAAAGACATTAAGAAAGTCAAGAAAATGATTTTGAAGTAAGTTGAAATATCTGTAAAGAGACAGAAAACCTAAAATGAAACGTAAGAGAAATTCTAAACCGAAAAGTATAATAATGGAAATGAAAAATTCACTAGAGGGGTTCAAACAGGCAGAAGGAAGAATCAGTAAACTTGAAGATAGGACAAAGGAAATTACCGAGACTGGAAAAAAATAGATTGAAGGAACATGAACAAAACCTAAGGAATCTGTAGGATACCATCATGTGGACCAATTGACCTATTGTGGGAGTCCTGGAGGAAGAGATCATAGAGGAGGGGGTAGAGGGAATATTTGAAGAAAGAATGGTTGAAAACTTCCTAAATTTGATGAAAAACATTAATATAAACATTCAAGGAGCTTGACAATCTCCAGGTAGGATGAACTCAAAGAGTCCCACAGCAAGACACATTATAATCAAACTTTCAAAAGACAAAGACAAAGAAAGAATCTTTGTAGCAGTAAGAGAGAGGCACCTCATCACATATGAGATCATCAGTAAGATTGTCAGTATGTTTCTCACCAGAAACTTTGGATGTGAGAAGGCAATGGGCTGATATATTCAAAATGATAAAAGAAAAAACATCCCGGTCAATCAAGAATCCAATATCCAGCAAAACTGTCCTTCAAAGGTGAGGGAGAAATGAAGACATTCTTAGATGAACAAAATATGAGGGAGTTTGTTATGACTAGATTTGCCCTGTAACAGATGCTAAGGGGAGTCCTTCAGTCTGAAATTTATGGACACTAGACAGTAACTTGAAGCTGTGTGAAGCAATAAAGATCACAATAAAGGTACAATTATGTGGGCAATTATAAAAGCTAATATTATTGTAACATTGGTTTGTAACTCTACATTTTGTTTTCTACATAATTTAAGACTAATGCATTTTCAAAAATTACTAGTTTATGGTTTTGGCTATGTAATGTATAAAGAGGTAATTTTGTGACATCAACAACTGAAAGGAGTGGGAATGGAAATGTAAAGGAGTAGTATTTTTGTATGTTATTGCAGTTAAGCTGGTATAAATCCAAATTAGAGTGTATAACTTTAGTATATTAAATGTAATCCCCATGGCAACTACAAAGAAAATAGACATATACACAAAAAGGAAATGAGAAAGGAATTTAAATGTTTCACTACAAAAAGATCAACTACACACAAAAGAAGACAGCAATGCAGGAAATGAGGGACCAAAAACTTTAAGGCATGTGGGAAACAAATAGGAAAATGACAGAAGTAAGTTCCTCCTTATTAGCCTAAAAAAGGAAGGAAATGCTGGCATAGGCTACAACATGGATGAACCTTGAAGACTTTATGCTACTTGGAATAAGCCAGACACAAAAAAGACATGATTGTACTTGCATGAGATAGTTGGAGTAGTCAAAATCCAAGAGAGAAAGTAGAATGGTGGTCATCGGGGGCTGGAGGGTAGGAGCAATGAGGAGCTATGGTTTCAGGGGTGGGGGTTTCAGTTTTGCAAGAAGAAAAGGATTCAGAGGATGGATGGTGGTGGTAATGGTTACACAACATTATGAATGCATTTAATACTAGACCTGTACACCTAAAAATAATTGTGATAGTAAATTTTATATTATGTCTATTTTACTACAAGAAAAAAAGAAAAGGAGCTGTCATGAGAACACGCTCTACTATTCCAGTGCCCCACCTGCCAGACGTGCCATTGAATAAATTGCTATTATTAGTTTTTGGGGAGTGGGTATGTCTCTGGATATTTTTACATAAATATTTATGCAGAGAAATCAGACTATATATTCTCCTTAACCTCCCCGTTTTTTTGTTTGTTTGTTTGTTTTGGTTTTTTTGTTTGTTTGTTTTTGTTTTGAGAGGGAGTCTCACCCTGTCACCCAGGTTGGAATACAGTGGCGCGATTTGAGACGGAGTCTGGCCCTGTTGCCCAGGCTGGAGTACAGTGGCGTGATCTCAGCTCACTGCAAGCTCCGCTCCCAGGTTCACGCCATTCTCCTGCCTCAGCCTCCCCAGTAGCTGGGATTACAGGCGCCCGCCACCACGCCTGGCTAATTTTTTTGT